>NC_136621.1:34238209-34260709 GCF_933228915.1 Telmatherina bonti
TCTTATTGATGCTGAAATCCTTCATCATTTCTCTCTGATGTGCTCATACCCCAGAAGAAAAATGTATTTAACTAACTGACAATGCTGGCTATATGTTGGAGCAGGAATGTTCAGGAAGCCAAACTCAATCGGGAACGATCCCACACGCCATCTTCATGCCTCTGATGCACTTCAGCAGCAATCCGGCTGTTTTATGGACATCAATAACCATAAAATACCCCATTACATCATAATGTAATGACTGTCAATGCGTTGCACTGGTAATGTAAGACAAAGACCTTTTTTGCACATCAGTTCACCATTTTGCTCTTGTGTTGCTATATTACACTGATCTGTTAACTTACTATGTAGCACATCAGCTCACATCACATCAGCTCATTTACTTGTTTTTGGTCATTTTGGGACTCCCAGCTGTGCATCTTGTTCTTTTGCTTTACATGTGTTGCATAATTCATTTTAGTTTCACTTCATTATTATATTTTTATATTAAATATTGTTTAATACGGCTTTAAAACACTCATACCATATGCAGCTGCTTGCAACTTAACCGTTCCTATAAAGGATGAATTAAGTATGACTTAATTTGATCAGTCAGCTTGAGAGCTGCTTGTTTACCTGGCGTGACCTTGTCAGCGGCGATGGCTTGCTCCAGCTGTGTGATGGCCTCCCTCTCCTCTTCGCTGCTTACAGACATCTTCAGCTGATCGGGTTTTTTTGCCATTTCATCTGTCTCTATACTCTGGCAGGGATAGGAAACAGGAAAAAATGTCAATTTTTTTTTCCCTTCTTCAAATATTAAAAAAATTCAGACAAAAGTCCAAGTTGTACTCAGAGGCTTACTTTCTCCGAGGGTGTGTACTCAGGAATCTTGACATTGGAGAGAATCCTGGTCACCTCCTCCTCAGAAAGATCCTGATACAAAAGCCTCGTCAGAAAGTGATCATGTGGGTTTGACAGTATATGCACAAGAATGCATGAATTACCTTTTCTGAGTAAGAGATGTTATAAATCCCTGCAAAGAGCCGTGCAGTGCTGACAATAAAGGTGAAGTGCCTGACGGTAACAAGACAGTTTGTTAAGTTTGGATGACAGCAAACAGAAGAAAAAAGGCACATTATGCAACATGAGCAAACTCACAAAGAGTCGCTCAAGTCAAATTCGATGGCGGTTGGAGGTCTTTTTGGAGACTGCCAAAACAAAGCTGTGGTGGTGGAAAGACAGGAACATGTTATGTTGCAGTTATGCACAAAACATTGTTCTGCAAATATTCAATAACTTAATAAGTCTCCAAGTTCTCAGAAACGCACTTCCATCTTTTAACCTGGTGTCCAGAGGGAAGCAGTGTAACAGTTGTAAGGCCTACAAAAAAGAACAAAAATAAATGAATGATATATTTATTCAAACATATAAATCAACATCTACATAAACTGACTAGTAAAGTCATTATGCAGCTATATCTCTTCGTCATACATGCATTTTTAAGAGCAAAGCAGTTACCTTTCTCTTGAAATACTTTTCAAATTTCAGACGGGCTATAATGATGCACTGCACCCACTGACTGGGCCGTCTGCTTAGCAGCTTAATGACCTGAAACGACCCTTCCAGACTGTCCCCCGCCTGCATCCTCTGCAGAGATAACACAAAAATATATATATGTGACAGATCTACAGGTGTGTTAAATAAGCAAGAACATCTGAGACAGAAAATCTCACCTGTAGCACAACTTCAGCCGAGGAGTGTGTCTGCCAGAACGAGTTGTACATGGCTGGTTTATGGAAAAAGGCACTCTCAAACTAGAAAACCAAATGGAAAATATATTTTTTTTTATATATATTATACAACCCATCCATACATCTATATCTATCTATATAAATAAACAACTATCTATCCATCTATGTATCTATATTTATATCTATATCTATGTATCTATCTATATATCTATATATATGTAAAATTCACGAGATAGTCTTTATAACAAAATGACAACAGCAGTATGTGATATTTCAGCAGTGCTGGGGGGCAGCAAACCTTGTCTCTGGCCCACTGGATTGTGTGCTCTATAACAGAAGGAAACGACTTGAGAGTGCAGAATGGGATCTCTTCCTCTGGGGGGTCTCTCTGAGGATAAAGAAAGACAAAGAAACATAGTTTAGAAAGGTGATGAGACAAAAAAACAAAAAAAAACAAACCCCAGCTTTTTTAAGAGCATATTAGAGAAAAAAAAAATAAGACAGAAAAAGAAAGGCAGACCCTTTTAAGAGACTCACATGGCTATTGTAGGACTCTGTCAAGTTTGGCACAATGATCTCAGTGTGTCCTTTAGTTCCCATGGTGCCAGAATCCAGAAGAGGTCTCTGATTGGACACACAGCGGCTGGAAATAACAATGAAACCCTTTAGTTACATGAAACTTCCTTATAATGAGAAGCTACTGATAACTCTCATACTGATGATTAAAAATGAATTAAAATATTCAATAAATGAACTTAAGAAGCCATTGGGTATTTATTAAGAGCTTCACGCTCAACTTGAAACCTTCTACGCTTAAAGAAAAAAGCTATACAATTGTAAATTCTTGTACAAAATGGCTTATTCAGCAGAGGAAATCCTGACGTTTACTGCCCCGTGTGAAAAGCAGGATTCACAGGCATTAAGTAAGAAGCTCATATTACATAAGCACACAATTATTACCTTTTTACAGAGCAAATCATAATTTATCTTCTGTAATTATGTTCACAATATGTTCTATTCAAACATTTAAAATGTAGTTTCCAGCTGCACACTGTTCTTACCAACCTGTCTACATATCTCCGTGCCGCCACGTTGTCCAGTGCAGTGACCACTACGTTCAGCGAGGTGTAAAAGGAGTCGCTGTAGATGCCTTCCGTAGCTGGACACACCTTGTTTAAGTGAGCATCCACCTGCAGGTCTGGGTTGATGTCATGAGTGGCTTCAGCTGCTGTGGTGCTTTTTGGTTTCTGAAACATGAAAAAATATTAAAAAGGTGTGTGAGAGCCAGTGCTGGTTGATGTGGGAGCCGAAGATGCAACATCTACTCACCTGTATATGATGGGGTCTGAAGAGAAACTGTCTGTTGAGGTTGGATTTTTCTATGAGGTCTGGGTCTGTAATGCACACCTGAGAAGAGGAACAGGCCCAGAGAGGAGAAAAATGTTTAAAAAAAACAAAAAACAAAACAAACCTAAGACAGGTGAGTAGAAGAAGCCTACCTCTCCCGAACTTTTGGCCAGTCCCACCCCAAGCAGGGCAAAGTTTTTTAGCATTTCACACCCTATTGCACCGCAGCCAACCTGAGGACAAAGAAATCAGGCTTCATTTTCACATCATCTCAAAACGGACTCAATGGATTTCTTTATAGTGCTGAAAAATCTGATTCTTACCATAAAAACCCTTAGCTTGTGCAGATCTAGTAGCAACGATTCACCGATGCAAGCTCGTAGTCCATCATATCGGTCTCCTTTTGGGAAAAACTCCTCAGCGGAAAGAGCCTGAAGAGGCCTGACAAGTTCAGTCGTGTCCAAATAAAACTAAACATGGGAGAAAGACAAAAACAATTTTAATTTCTTCAGAGAGGAAATAAAAACATGGAAAGAAATAAAGGCTAAGCGTGTTAGATATTATAAATAAAAATTGAAATTTTTAAAAAACAAATATCTCCTAAATAGATACATATAGCATTGTCAGTAATATTTATAAAATATAAATTATATAAATATCTTACTAAAATGGGTCTTTTGCTTGCATAATATATACATATACAATATTGATTGTTATGTAATAGAATATATGAATAGACATTGTTCCTGATTTATTGTTGAGCATGTAATAGAATTATCTTTTATTTTCCTTTTCAATGATACATTTCCTTTTAGTTTATGCTTATAATGTGAAATTTTCTGCTTTCTGTGTCGGCCCCCAGGAAGAATAGCTGCAGTTTTGCTGCAGCTAATGGGGATCCAAATAAAAAGAAAGAAAGAAATGTGCATTTCTTTCAACCACAACACAGTAGTTGGGGGGGGGGGAAATGAGTTTAGTCACTCGGCAACATTTCACTTCTGAAATAGGAATAAGGAGAGAAAAATAGAGAACTCAAAGTGAGTTTTGTACCCATTGCTGCAGCGGCGCAAACTTCCCTGTGATGGCCTTGAGAACTTCCTGACTGGCTATTCCTCCTACGGCTGCAGCTAATGGAGGGAGGGTTCCCCTTGCTGTTCTGGACAGGCATCGCACCAGCTCAGTATTCACAGGAGCCTTTTAGAAAGAAAGGAAGGAAAGAGAGAGGAAAGGAAGCAGCAATCATGTGGCGTGTCATTATCTGTCACAGAAAAAAACTTGCCTGTTTATAAGGCATAAAAATAATAAGATTGGTAATACATGATACTGACACATCTGACATCCAAAACTGCAATATTTTTCCTCTTATTGACTGATTGCTAGTGGAAAAAAACAAACTCTTTTCCACCTTAGTGTAGCAGAGGAACCAACTTGAAAAATGGTAAATGCAACATATTTTCAGATCATACACATTTACATGACAAAAGAGTATGAAAATACTTTAACTTGCAAATAAAACTGCTCTCATTGATTCTGTATTCACAAAAACATAAAGTAACTATATACTTGTCCTATTTTTAAAGGCTTGGATGAACCTAGGAGGACAAACTGTACCTTATCTGTGTCACTTCGGGCCAATCCTCACATCTCAATGCCAAGCCTTTTTTAAAATATTATATATATACATATCTTGAGATATATATATATATCTCAAGAAAGAAAGCAATAACAAAAGCAACTTACTTTATTCTTAAGAGTTGCATTCACTTCCTCAGTCAGTTTTAGTAAAACCTCAGCATCCTGTAAACACCTGATGGCATAAAAAAAAAACAAAAAGCTTAAGGCTTACTGCATCCAATTTTAACAGCTTCACAAAATCCAAAGTACTGCAAGATGCAACTCCATCCTCTGGTTCTGCTGCAGTATAAAGTGTAGAGCAGGAGATTGCACTGGACAGTACAGAGCTGATATAGAGAATTTTTTTTTACCCAATGTTGGGAAGTCTACAGTGCTGCTCCTGGAAGGTGTCCAGTGCCAACATGGCTGCATGGATCTGCAGAGGGGCCTGTTGGGTAGATTTAAGACAAGAATATAAAAAGGGAGTTTGAGTTACATAATGTAACAAACAACATGTTGATCCTTTGGGCACATAACATCGACTTTTATCACTTAAGCATGTGTAAAACTATTACTTGTGAACATAAAGGCACTGATTATGAAGGGAGGGGGCAAAATCCCTTGAAAGTGTTAATGGACTAGATAGAAGTATCACTCGTCATGCTGCTTAGTTTACCATGGTAACGGGCCACGTGATCTTGGCCAACTTAGTGGCAGTGGAAAACTCTTGTTAAACCTGAAGTTGGCTGGATGACTGGCAAACCAACCTCCCTCTGAGATACACACCTTTTTTTTTAACCCTTAAAGTCCTTCAATTTTCACTCAAAGTGAATTTTCAAGGATAAAAAGCCAGTTTGGTTTTTTTTGGTTTTTTTTTTTTTTTTAAATAAAATAAGAGACTTGTGAACCAACTATTTTACTGAACTACTTTTACAGGACCATTTCTGATATTACAAACCTGATTTTGTTGCAGTATCAGCTGCTACTGGAGTCTAGCATAGCTTCAAAGACAAATAACATGTGCAACTGGCTTCAAAAAAGTGTTTATTGAATCTATGTTTGCTATTAATGTAGCCTGATATAAAATAAATCATTCCAATCTATGGAATCTTAGCTTTTCAATACTGTATGACATGCATAGACACTTAGAAGGAAGGCTGAGTGAAATATGCATTTATCTATCATGTCCCACCCACAAGATGACCTGTACCACTGGGTTAAACCCTCACCTCTGGTTTACTGAAGTCTGGAATCAGGACCTGAGGATCACACAACTGCTGCTCTAATGTTTCCTGCAAAAGTTGATAAATGCAAAGGTTCATACTCAAGAAATGTGTATTTTAATTCAAAGGTATCTATTTCTGTCAAACTGTGATATTTATTTAGGCAAAAATCTTTAACTTACAAATTTGTATGTTTTAGGGGTTTTCACTAAAACAAAGAAACCTCCATGTACGTATGGTTGGAGCTGTGATGTGTCTCCGATTGCAAAACTGTGAGGGGAAAGAACTAATACAGCACAGATAACAAGAAAAACATGGATTCAATAAGGACACTTCACGTTATGAGAAATCATACAAAAACTGCTGTTGGGTGCAAACAGACAATACCTGAAACTTGTCGTACAGCAGCATTGAGCTCCACCATGCCACTGACTTCTCTAAAGATAACACTCTGACCTGTCTGTAAACCATGAGGCTGGTTGTCCATGCAGGATACCACCCCTGGATTGTCCTGAAATAGAGAAAGTCGAGTAGTTGAAAGTCGAAACGGCTTTAATGTCATTTAATGGGCCTGAAAAATCCAACTCAACAGCTTCAATGCAGGCAAATTTAACTCATGATCATTATAACTAATAGAGAATGAATTTTATCGTTTCTATACCACTTTTTCTAATTCAGGGTTGCAGGACCCCATCTCAGCAATTAGCAGGCAAGAGGCAAAGTCCACCCTGCACATGCTGCTAGTCCACCACAGGGTCAACACAGAGAAACAATCACTCACTCATGCTAACAATCACTCCTAGGGAGAATTTAGAGTGACTAGTTAACCTAGAACCTTGTCTTTGGACTGTGGGGGAAAGCCAAAACCTTCATGTTTACAGCAAGAAAATAACTCCACACAGAAAAAGAACCAATGACTTTCTTGCTGTGAGGCCGCAGTGCGAACCACCTCACCACTATGCAGCCTTCATGTCACAAAACAGTAAGAGATGCATCAGTTAAATATAACTGCGGAGTGTGTGTGTGTGAGCTACAGCTCATCTTTTTGGGGGTATACCTGGGAAATACTTTGGATGAAAATTTCCTTGGGCTCCTCTCCTGTGGAATCAGAGACCTCAAACTCTTCTCCAAAATCACAAAACACTTGCGCACAGATGCCATATGCATCACAGCATATGAACTGCAGAGACAAGAGACCACATGGTTTGGTTTACTGACAGGAAAGGTTTTTCATTAACCAGCTGGGTGTTTTGTTGTTGTTTTTTTTTTTTTAAGGCCAAGACAAAATGTAAATGATGCTCTTTGCTTGCTTTTTGTAAAACCACAACAGGGACCAAACACTTACTCTGATGGGAGGCTGTTGTGAGTGGCAGAATTTATTTACTCTCTTCTGCAGGCTCAAACTGGCCTCTGTCAAAATCACACACTAAAAGAGAAAGCAAAGCGGTCAGTCACTAAATAATACTTGTAGCCTGCATTGACCGATTCACATATGTGGCAGACAACAGAACAGATATAATACATTTTTAACAGTCAGGAGCACCAGTGGTGAAGCTGGGAAAAAAAAGGTAATCTGGAATTCTGAAGCAGGAGCAGCTTCAAAGTTTCAAACTTTTCCCTGTTTAATGATGAATTTAACCTCATTGTAGTAAAATCTGAGCTATATTACAGCTCCAATGTTGTTTGTAGATTTAAATAATGTCAACATTATTTGCAACCTGAACTTTAAGAATATTTACTGTAGCTCTACTCAGTAAAACCATTTTCATGCAGTTCACTATTTACATTCAAGTTGTCCTCTGTTTATCACAACATTTCAATCATTTATAATAAAAAAAAAAAAAATATCTGTCATGAGGTCTGAAAATGTGACAACTTCACAGCTAAGTGTAGCTGTCACATGCTTAAATGACTGTCACACAAGAAAGATGACAGGAGTTACGACTGAAGCGGGTGGATTTGCAAAGCAATGGTTTGAAACCAGCATTAGGTGCGCCGTGTTGGAATTTATCAAACTCCTTTGCAATTTTCTAAATGCAATGTTTTAAACTACAATTTAGAAATAAAAACTATGAATTGTTCAGCTTTATTTGATTTAAACCTAAAGACAAACAGCATCCATCATTTCTTCAACAACAAACAAGAGACCATGAGCAATGCTTTATATTCCTGTGAGTTTATTTACAAATCAGACTTGGTCAGACATTGATTTACCTGATACTTTCTTAGGAAACTGAGATCGGTGTTGTCATCCAAAGGTGAAGATGACATGTCAACTTGGACATATGGGTTCAACTCAGCCACCCGAGGGCACACTGCCTCCACTCTATGAAACAACACAAGAGGCATGTGTAAGACCTAACAGTGACGGACACAGAACCTTTGTACATAACAAAAATCTGTCAACTCCATTATGTTAATGATCACATGATCAGCTGTTTCTGCTTCCAAATTATTATTATTAATTATTAGTTCAGTTATTACTTGACTGGACAGAAAAATACATAATTCTACAGTTTAAATATTTGAGAATCTCTTTCTCAATTTGTTTTTCTTATTTGAATGAATATATTTTATGTTCGCTACCACTGTTTTTATCATACCAATGCACAATGTAGCCAATAGTGTACCAGCATTTTGACATCAAAACATCTATAAAATATTTTAAAAATATATCAGTTCAATTCAATTCAGCTTTATTTGTATAACGCCACTTCCCAACAATGTTGTCACAGGGCACTTTTCATACACAAATCATCATACACATCATTTCAAGCCAATTCATACATAGTCTATAATAGAAACCAACTGATTGCATTGAATCATGACTTCGATCCAATCCCCCATCCTCAGCAATAAAATAAAATTATACTGATTTATATCCCCAATGATCCTGAATAAGTTCAGCTGTACATGTTGTTCTGTCTTTCCTGTCCTCTCCACTCCAACCAGTCGAGGCAGATGGCTGCCCACCCTGAGCCGGGTTCTGCCGGAGGTTTTCTTCCTGTTAAAAGGGATTTTTTTCCTTCCCACTGTCGCCTTGTGCAGCTCAGGATGGGGGATTGGATCAAAGTCATGCTTCGATGCAATCAGTTGGTTTCTATTATGAGCTATGTATGAATTGGCTTGAAATTATGTGTATGTAAAGTACTCTGTGAAAATATTGTTGTGAAATGGCGCTATACAAATAAAGCTGAATTGAAATTGAATTAAAATAAATTTAATGAAAAACAGCATCAATCCCAAAATGCAAACAAAACTAATCTGGTGTCCCAACAGCTCACCAGGATTCATCTAACAGTTAAACATCTGCAAATGGATCACAACAGTTCATCTTTGTGGCATTCATTACCTCCTTCTTTGATTCAGTACGTCATCTTTGCGAATAAAAAAGTTGCAGCCAAGATCCCAGGTCTTGCACAGCTTTATGTCATGAAGAGTGACTGTCTGCACAGATCACAGATTATACACAGATTACTGCACATGTGCTCATCTGGTTCTCAGGATGTGTTACGCTACACAATTACCAGAGCAAACCTACCTTGACACCAGCCAAGACGATATTCTTTGCTGTAAAACCAGATGTTAAATAGGTTTGTATCACATCAATGTTGGTTAGACAATTGATCTGATGACTATGGCATTGAATACTGAGTGCAAAGAGGTTTTTATGTTGCATACCGATTTCTATCCCCAATGATCCCATTCCACTGAGAAATACTGAGGACTGGGCCATCTGGTGCATAGCACTGTCTCCGAGAACATATCGCTGGCGGCTGGATGGAGAGATGACGGAGTGTTGTGAAGTAAGAAATAAACCACAATTATTGTTGCAAGCAGGACAGCGCAGTCATTTCCTCACTCTTAACATCATCATGCTACCTGTAGTCTTAAATGAATTAACTAGAGCAGTGGTTTTCAACCACTGTGCCGTGAGAGATTATCAGGTGTGCCCTGAGAAATTACCCAATTTCACCTAACTAGTTTAAAAAGCAGCTATGTGTTCATCCAAACAGATCCCAGTGAAAGACAATTAAATTCCTTCTTGTGTTTATCTGCTTTCTATTCAAGAGGCTTTGACGAGATGAACTTGATATCAATTATATGGATAGTAGAAAAAAATGCTCAAACAATCCCACATTAGCTGCAATTCTCACTAAGCATTAGAAAAAAATGAACAACATATTTTTAAAAGGGTTAATTATATAACAAGGGGCTTTTTGAGGGTTAAAAAAGTACTCAAATACTGTGCAGATGTGCTGAGAGAAATTATAACAAATACATTTGCAGTTTTTCACATTTTAAAAATCCTTGTTGGTTTATAAATGATATTTGTTTGTGTATATTGATTTAATAAATATGATTATGATGGGTAAAATTTAGAATTTAAAAGATAGAACTAATATGCTATAATTAAATGACAACCAATAGTCAATAGAGTAAGTGTTTACAAAATCTAATTACCGTAGTGTTTTATTTTAAAAAAAAAAAAAAAACAAAAAAAAAAAAAAAAACATTTTGGTTTGTGGTGTGCTTTGTGATTTTTGAGTGAAAAAAAAATGTCTTGGCTCAAAAAATGGTTGAAAAACACTGAACTAGAGATGACATTAAATTGTCAAAAGCTAGACTTGCCTGTAAAGGGAGTCGTCAATCTCCATCAGGTCTGCAGCCATACTGGGAGGGGAAAGGAGATTCCGCAGTTTTAGAGACAGCAAGTCTACCTATTAAAAAATATAAATAAATGTTGATAATGATCGCTTCAGATATGGTGATGATTTTAAAACCAACGCCCAGCTGTAGGTTAGCTACATGGCTAACTGTTAATACCAGCTAAATATCTGCAACCTTGCTGAATTGGTAAATGTCAGCCCCACGACCATGATTATTGGTCGTCATCAACTATTTCTAATGTAAAAGTTAAAAACGTGACTACCTTAATAACTCGCGCTGATTCATGAAGCTGCGGAGGAAAATCTCAACGTTAGCAGCTACAGCTAGTTAGCATTGCGTGCCTGGTGCCGGTGGCGAGGACACTTCTCATCAACTTGTTAAAAGTGATGTCATATACGTTCGGCTACATAAAACTCTACATATGCACCGGCTGCTTTAGGTAAAACAATCTTCATAAAACAAAATGTTTAATAGCTTTTTTAATATCGTCAGAATTAGACTAAATATTCTTCGTAGATACCTGACAGTTTGCTAGACGTTATACGGCGAATGAATGGCTGTAACTGGTTAAAATCTACAAGCGTTTCCGGGTTACCACAGTCACATGACCTTCTTCTTCTTCTTCTTCTTGCGGTTCCGGCAGACTGAACACCACGGGGTGTATTGCTGCCCCCCTCCACTTAAAGGGAAATGCACCTCGCAGCTACTCATATTCGATCATGAAGTCCGGAAGAGGTTATGAAGTGGAGCACAGCCTCCGCTACGCCCTTACAGTTCACATTTGGACTGAGGAGAACTTTTAATGATACTGAAGAGAATCCTAGCTTCATGACATCAATAAAAAGAGCTCTTCTGAAGTCCGCATATTTCTCACATTCCAACAGCACGTGATGAACCGTTTCTGACTTTCTACAGAGGTCACAAAGACCATCTTGATGTTTTCCTATTAGAGCTAGATTATTTGCCAGGCCACAATGTCCAAGTCTTAATCGCGTGAGGATAACTTGCTCCCTTCGGTTTTTCCCACAGATTGGATTGCAGGATTTTACACTCTGCTGGATTTGGTGGTAGTGCCTCCCTCTTAATTCCCCGTCCCATTCTTCCTGCCATTTCCCAGAAACATACTCGTTAACTATGCTGCGACACTCGAACTGCCCCAACGAGACCCTAACCTCCACCTCCAGCTGCTTTAGAGCCTCCTTAGCGACTGCATCCACAACCTCGTTTCCCTTGACGCCCACATGGGCCGGAACCCAAACAAAGCCTACACTCATACCGCGCTGTTCTATCCTATGCAAAACGACCATAATTTCACATATTATGTCGGGCCGAGCACCAACGCCCCCCCCCCTCCAGCGCCATCAAGGCTGACATAGAATCAGAGCAGATAACGACTCTCTCCTCCCTACTTGATTCAGCCCACAATAATGCCCACAGTATACCCACAAGCTCCGCTGTGAATACCGATAACCTGTCAGGAAGCCGACGACACTGCCTCATCTGTAAATGGGGTACATAGAAACCAAATCCTACCCTTTTTGTGTCTGGGTCTCTCGACCCATCTGTATAAATTTGAGTGAAATCACCCCACCTATTCACAAGATGCTCCTCCACATAAACAGAATAATTAACTGCTGAGCCATCATTCATTGCCTTATTGACAGATAGATCAACCTCTGCCTCCGGCCAGAGCCACTGTGGGACTGAAGGCCAACAGACAGGGGGCGCTATCCCTGCTGTTTCCAACGCGAGATCTCCTAAAAGACTTTTAACTGACAGGACAAGGCTACTATGATTAAGTCTCCCTCTCCCCCCTACAAATTCCCAGCAATCCGCAAGCAGAGAAGCCGAAGGAAGAGCTGTACTGGCTCCTTTTAATTTAATGCAATAATTGAGAGTCAATTTTTTACGTCTCCAACTCAGTGGGGCCTCCCCCGCCTCAACCAACAACGCTGGGACAGATGTGGTCCGGAAGGCCCCAGTACAAAGCCGCAGCGCCTTGGCTTGAACCACATCTAGCAACTGTAACACTGACTTTGCCGCAGAGCCGTATGCAATGCAACCGTAATCCAAGGCAGACCTTATCATAGCCTTATACACTGTCATCATTGCCCGCCTGCCAGCCCCCCAAGAAGACCCTGCTAGGCACCTTAAGATGTTGATGATTTTCCCACACTTACTTACCAATTTGAGGACATGTTCTTTATACGTCAGCCTCTGATCAAACCATACTCCAAGAAACTTAAAAGAGGCAACTCTTTCTAAAGGCTGCCCGTAGAGCTTTAGACCATACTCAGCTAACTTCCGTTTCCTGCCAAAAATGACAAACTTAGTTTTAGCCACAGACAACCGAAAACCCCATTTGGTGGCCCACATCTCCACCTGGTCAAGAGCAGCCTGCATCCGGTTGATCAAATACTTCACATTTCTCCCTCTCTTCCATACGGCTCCATCATCTGCAAAGAGAGAATGCTCAAACCCACTCCCAACATTACTGAAGATATCATTTACCATTATGTTGAAAAGAACAGGACTGATCACACTACCCTGTGGTGTTCCGTTATCCACATCTACTATGCCAGAGAAAGAGCCTCCCACTCTTACCTGAACATGTCGAGACCCAAGGAAATCTTTAATCCAGTTAAACATTCTACCACGAATACCAGCGTCATACAGCTTTATAACCAAGCCCTCCTTCCAGAGCATGTCGTACGCTTTCTCGATATCAAGAAACACACTAACAAGAGCCTCTTTGTTAAAGAGAGCTTGCTTAACATCCCTGTCAAGGAGCAAGACCGAATCCATTGTCCCACGACCAAGCCTAAATCCACTCTGAGCGGGAGAAAAATAACCAGACTTCTCAAGTCTGTGTACCAGGCGGTCAGTGACCATTCTCTCCATTATTTTACAGATTACAGCAGTCAGGGCAATTGGCCTATACGACCCAGGGCTTTCAGCTTCCTTTCCAGGTTTCAAGATCGGGACTATCACTGCATGCTTCCACTCCACTGGGAGACACCCCTCTTGCCACACTGAATTAATGAGTGCTAACAGCTCACCCAAGGTCCACTCATCCATGTGTTGAAAGATCTCGTAACCCAGGCCGTCTCTGCCAGGAGTGGAGTGGTTTCCTCGCCTAATGGCTTGCTTAAGCTCTCTAATTGAGAAGAAGAGGTTAATTGGGTCACTATTATCATTATTCCTGCTCAGCTCATACCCCTCTTTATTCAACATACTTCTCCTCCTGAGCTGGCCTTCAGGACTTACATTGGACTCACTGTGGACCTGCTGGAAGGCCCTTACTAAAAGCTCTGACTTCTCCTTTTCAGTGACAGCCACAGATCCCCCTTCAGAAAGAACAGGGATAGACAAAGCTCTGTTGATCCCAGCCATACGATAAATCATATTCCACACCCGACTAAACGGAGTCTCCCTACACAGGGTCCCACAAAACGTTTGCCAGCTTTCCCTCTTGGCATTCTTAATAATCCTCCTGGCTTCAGCACGCCTTCTTTTATACTCAACTGCAAGACTTTCAACGGGATTTTTCCTTAATTTTTTAAACGCATTATTACGCGCTCTTACTGCTTTACTGCAGGCCTCGTTCCACCACGGCACCATCTTTCTTTTTTCCGTCTGCCCTTTAAATGGGATGGACTTTTCTGCAGCATTTTTAACCACGTTACAAAAGGACCGATTCCATTCTTCAATGCTGCCCTTACTGTCTATCTCCTCCATTCCAGTCGACAGATGATCCAAAAAGGAGTCCCAATCAGCTCTATTATAGCTAAATCTCTTTACAATATTACTATGGTCAAGTTGTGCATCAGCTCCGAGCTTGATCCAGATGGGGAAATGGTCACTTCCTACAGAAGTGCGGTCTAAAACATCCCACCGCCCACACCTAGCTAGCTCACCTGACGACAAAGATAAATCCAAACATGATGGTTCTCCATTACCCACCTGAAAGCGGGTTGGTTTTCCATCGTTCAAAGTCACCAAATTATACTTATCTATCAAGTCTTCAACAATCACTCCATTACGGTCTCTACTACTGCTGCCCCACAAAGGGTTATGAGCGTTGAAGTCACCAAGCCACATCACTGGGGGGCGCACTTGTTCCATTATTCTTTCCAACTTTTCACCATCTAGAGGCAGACAAGGATTATAAAAATTGATAAGGGAAAACTTCCCTGACCTACACCAAATCTCCACCACAACACACTCAAGCTCCGTAGTCACATTAACCCTCCTATACTGAACTCCTTCCTGAACAAAAGTTGCACAGCCCCCACCCGACCCATTCACCCTATCCTTGCGTAAACAAACATACCTTGGCACAACAAAGTTCAAATTTGGCTTTAACCACGTCTCTTGAACACACATCACATGAGGCCTATCACTCAGCTCTTCCACGTACTTTTTAAATTCCTGCCCATTAGCTGTGAGGCTTCTCGCGTTCCACTGGACAATAAAAATCATAAGAAGGCTAAATATCATCTCCATTTTCCGGTCGCACTCCATCAATGTTGGCCCTACTAGAAAACACTAATCTATGAAGAGCAGCTGGCTCAATCCCGCCAATTTGGGCCCGGTTTGCCGCATCCACCACACATCTCACTACATCAGAGTTATTTTTACACAACTTTGCACTACTGATTACTTCCACAATGAAAGCCAGGAAAATAACCCTATTGATCACCACTGTGTCCTCCGACACCTCAGCAGCTTGGGGAATCGAGAGCCCATGGCTCTTTGCCTCAGCACTTGCACTCTGCTTACTTACCTGTTTTGCAGCCTCTGCATAGGAGATTCCCCTTACATCCTTGTACTGCTGCACCTTCACAGCTTGCTTATATCGCTCACAGTCCCGGCTGCCGGCTACATGGCCTCCACCACAACTTCCACACTTCAGTAAACTTACCTTACACGCAGCAAACTCGTGGTCTCCGCCACATTTACCGCACCTTCGTACACCCCGACATGCAGCAGCTATGTGCCCATAGCGCTGGCACTTAAAACAGCGCAGCGGCGGCCTTCTGTGCGGATGCACCTTATAAGATACACATCCCAAGTAAACTCGTTCAGGCAGCACCTCATCTCGAAATGTAAGCACCACAACTCCTGTATCATGTCTCGCCCCATCTCTAAAGACTTTAATGCGATCAGCACTAATCACTTTCACATTTTCGATTCCTTTAACCAACTCATCCATCGCTATTTCCAAAGATACACCATACACTACACCCTTAACGCCCGGCTTTTTCCCAGGGACAAATCCTTCCACAGGCCTATCTCCCAGCATTACCAGCCCAGCAGCGGTGGCCGCCTGAGACGCAGACGTACAAAATACGAGCAATTTGCCATCATTCAAAATTTGTGCATGCTTAATTCTCCCCAACTCGTCCCTCAGCATCCCTGCTAGTTTGAGAGGATTCATAGAGTGGAAACTGCCCTCTCTGAGCTTTAGAATTGTTTTAAACTCATCTCGCCTTTCTACTCTTGTCACTTTTGGGGCGCCTCCTGAGCCCGACTCCTGATCAGACTCCTGAGACAACGAACTTTGCTTGCTCCTTTTCTTAGATCTCCGTTTTTTAGAATCCTCCCAACAACCGCTCCTACCACCACCACCTCCTCCATCCTCATCATCCATTTCAAGGTAAAGTTTTAGTTATTTACAAACGATAATCTGCTTGTTTGAATTGCGAACGCTCTTCCTTCTGGAACCACCCGGGCCCAGTCACATGACCAAAATGATCCAATCGTTTTATAGTTAGTTTATTTTATTTATTTATTTATTTATTTTACATTGAACGACAATGTACATACAATCTTTTTTTTCCTACTATTTATTTATTTATTTTGATGTATTATTATTATTGTTGTTGTTGTTGTTGTTATATGTTTTCTTATTCTCTCTGTAGGATGTTCTCACTATATGCATCACTATGTTCTTGTGGATGTATTCTTGTATTGATTATTCTCAATAACGCTTTGGGGGGGGGGGGGGGGGGGGGGAATAAATAAATAAATAAAATTAAAAAAAAAACAAAACAACATATGGCATATTGGTTGTCGTATACATTTAACAGGTAACTTAACAACAAGGCAGTCTGATATGAATGGGAGCCGAACCACACACACACACACACACACACACACACACACACACGCAAATTGTTTAGGAGTCTGTCTCGTAACATGAACAAGTTCATCAAGGAAAAAAGTCTTTGAGAATTTTTTGTTTTCATATTTTGAAGAGATTTTGTGAATGTTCTGAGATAATTTTTCATGTGAGGCTTAGTTCTGGCATATTTACATATATTAGGGCCAACAGGATGATGTTGTTTACAAGGAATTCCAAGTTCTTCTCTTTTAATATTACACCAGTTTTAATTAAGCACATAGTCGGAGGGTACATATTCTTTGAGTGGAGCCAACCCTGAAAGGCAGTCCAAAAATCACACACATGTCCGCAATAAAATAATCTCAGAATCTACATGAGTTATTGTCCAAGTTGTATTTTCTATGTAGGAAGTTGTTAGATGGGTAGATTTCATTAAAAATCTTGAATGATACTTCTTTGGTTTTTGGTAAAACTGGATAAGACAAATATCTTTTCCTTATTTTTCTGGATGTGTCTGTGTCACATTTCTTCAGAATATACTTTATTTTAATTTGGAAAGGATAATAGTGAGCTGTTAAGCAATTTCGTATAAACTGGTTGCCGAACTGCAAACTATTCACATGTATGCCATTGATACAGAGTGGTCTCAGTTCTGCTGTAACATCAGAATGTACTCTGGCCTGTTTTATAGTAGTTTTAAATCAAGACCATTGTAAATATATATCATATTTGGTGTTTAAAACTGTAAATAAGTAAGGTCTTAAAGTATAGTCAAAAAGACTTTCAGTGGCATATGTTGGAAGTACGGGTATTTTTAAAGTCACTCATCTGTTCTACTGATATATTCTCTGATTACGCATTATAGTTTAAACTAGATAAAGAAAAGAGGAAAAATGGTGGAAAAGTTGTCAAGGTAGAGAAAAAAAAAACATATACAATAACATGATTAGAAACAGAAATGTAAAAAGGAAAAAGGAAAGAGAAGACATTATATATCTCGGTTAGCATTCTTAATCATTTTGGATTCGAGGTGTGACACCTCCGACTAGAATCTGGTGATATGAGCTTTGAAAACAACTGGTTGTTGTCCAAGAAGAGACTCTAGAATTTTTATAATAATAAAGACATTGAAATGTGTTTTAATATTTCTAAATTCTATCCTCTGTCAGTCATGATGATATATCTACTACACACATACAATGCTTTCTTTTAACGTTGGACATCAGTGTTCAACTGTTTGAGTGATCTCTAATGTTTAAATGCTTTGCATTGTAGACTTTATGAATCTAAGGAGAGACTGCTGAACCAGTCCAAGCTGGAGAAAGAGAACAGAACATGTTTGAAGAAACAAAGGTCAACAACCAAGTAAACCATTTACATCCGTTTGATCCCAGTTTTTGGCAAAGCTGCATGAAAAACACAGCATAATTTCAGCCTTCATTATATTTGTGTGGGATTTTAATTGGTACATCTTTTTCTTTTTTTCTTTTTTTAGGTCACCATTTCTTTGTTTTGAATTCCATTTGGTCTAAAATGCAAAAGACCTGCGCTTCCACTTCATCCTGGCCTCAGGGATTTTTTGTGGTGTTTGTCCACCCCTCACCTCCAGACTGCATGGCATCCTCCCTTTGTTCATATTGGTTCAACTCACATGGGAACCTCCCCCTGAAGTGAAGCCAGAACTGTACACATGCCCTCAACAGACTCTAAACTCCAAAGTACCACTTTCAGCTTGTGGATAGCTGCCCATAGGCTTACCCTCTTTTGACAATGTGGAGCAGTCGCGTAGCACTACATCGGCTCCAGAGGATCGCCGTTGCTCCTTTAAGAATAAACGGGAGTGTGACAAGTGAAGCGCAACGGGAGATGTCATCCCTGCCAAGGGTGTATGTCACCCGACAGATCCCACCCGAGGGCCTAAAGATACTCAGAGAATGTGGACAGTGAGTCAAAAAAGTGCAATGCTATGTCATTTCCAGTATACATGTTTTTAGTTTATTTATTTATTTGTTTGTTTATTTATTAAAATAACCATCTTGTGTAATTAATTAAATGCCCAATGAATGCAAGCTGAAAAGAAATACCCATGTAGTTTGAATGTCTGCTTTGTAAAGTTTATTATTTACTTTGAGTAAACAGAACAGTTAATGTTTTCCAGTAGGTTGGTATGATAACTCTTGTTTGAAGGATATTTCCTCACATGAGTGCTTAACAAATATTACTGGATTTTTTTTTAAAAAGCCTATATTTCTATAGATAATGTGTGCCAGAGTTAAAGATGCTGTACATCCAACAATGACTCATCTGTGTAGGAATTGGATGTTTGGAAGTGACTGAGCGGGTCTTATGCATTTCTTCATTACTGTGCCTGATGGAGAAACAAATCAGATCTTCAGTTACAGTGGATTTTCACCCCCAGGGTGCAGTTTGAGCTGTGGGACTCAGACGATGTTCCTGTGCCAAGAAAGGAGCTGCTCCAGAAGGTCAAAGGCGTTGACGGCCTTCTCTGCGTGCTGACGGAAAAAATTGATGCAGAATTATTGGATGCAGCAGGTCCGATGAAAGTCTTTTCAATTGGCTGAATAGCTTCAGGTTTTAAACTGTTTTGCTGTTTAGTGGTATAAAATTTTGTATGTGTGACGTTTTCCTGTAGGTCCAAATCTGAAAGTCCTCAGTACCATGTCTGTGGGGTTTGATCATTTATCTTTGGAGGAGCTGAAAAAAAGGTGATTCATATCTGTCTGGTTCAGTAGCACACATTAAAATCAGTATGCGTTTCAGGTGTACCATAAAAGAAGAACATCTCTAGTGATACAGACATGTGTTGTTGTAAATAAAATTTGTGTGTCTCTCCATAGAGGAATACGCATAGGTTATACCCCTGAGGTTCTGACAGATGCTGTTGCTGAGTTGACTGTAGCTCTGCTGCTTGCAACCTCCAGGAGGCTGATTGAGGCCACACACGAAGCCAAAACGTAACAATAAACACGTCACCGCTCCAAACTAATAATGTTTGCTGCTTCAAAGTTTGCCAAGCTTAAGTAACAATTATTTTCTTCTACTTTTGCTTGCATCAGTGGTGGGTGGGGTACATGGAGAACGCTGTGGCTTTGTGGATATGAGCTGGCCAACAGCACTGTGGGTATTCTTGGTCTAGGAAGGATTGGTACGTGTAAAAAAATTTACATTAGCATATCATAGAGCCACTGCTTCTTTTAATTTTATATTTTCTGTGGTGTGTGTGTGTGTGTGTGCACTAGGTGTGGCAATCGCAGAGCGTCTTGCACCTTTTAAAGTGAAGAAGTTCATCTACACAGATGTTGTGCCCAGACCTGAGTTGGCAGGTGCCATTAATGCAGAATATGGTAAGGATGACGCTTATATTCACTGAGACAGCAGTTATGTGGATGGGAGATCAATGAAAGGAAGATTTGATTTGTCAGAAGTAAAGATGTTACTCTAACAGATTCAATGGAATTATTGTGATTAATTGTGCAGAAAACAACATTGCATTAAATAAACTTACATGCAAATGACTTATTAGTTTACTTGCAGAATCTATGTACATATTTACAGGAAACTCTCAATACTATTAGTTGCTTCTCCAGAGTCTGCAGTCATGCAGTGAACTGCATGGATTCATTCAGCGTTATTGTCACTCTCTGATTCTGCAGCACATAGAACAGGTATCATTAAATATTTGGATATTCCCATTTTTTAGTAGTTTAGAAGCTAAAATTTGATTAGTACCTGACAAACTATATTTGTTAAAATAGATCAAAAAGATGGCCACAGATACAACTGGATTAAACTTCAACAAAATCAGTGTAAAAGATACATTATTAGAAGACTTCTCCTTTATACAACAGACTGTCAACATCAGCTTCTGGATATATACTTTGTTCACTGAAAACTAGTTTAAATACCACCACTCAGTTTCTTCCCATTAGCAGCAAACATCTGGACATCTTGCATCACCTGAACTCTTTTTTTTCCTGTCTGGACGTCCTGTTCATAGTTTTTTTTAAAGGCCTCAAGAAAATTTTCTGTCAGCTTCGTCACAGATTGTGAAAATGTTTTTCATGCTGAGTGTTAGCGCTGAAAACGGACAATCTACACGAGACACAAATTAACAACTGCAGACCAATCACTTTTAAGTAAGATCATCGAAAAAGTGTTTTTAAATGACTTTTTAACACAAAACAACTGCTATGATGTCTTCCAGTCAGGTTTTAGTCAGCACCGCAGCACTGAGATTCATGACATGTTTGCATACAAACAGTGGAAAAATGTCACTTTTAGTTTTACTGAACCACAGTGCTGCATTTGATATGGTTGACCACAATATAATACTATAAATACTGGGTGTGCCTCTCTGGCACTGTACTAAACTGGTTTAATATGTACTTCGAGAACAGGAAGTACTTTGTGTCGACAGGTAACTTTACCCCATGTGTGTAGATAAACTAAAAATAAAGAAAATATAAAAGTTTTAACTTAGTATGATAATATTGCTGTGATGGACCAGTGACCTGTCCAGGGTGTACCCTTGCTTCCCTATGACCCTGAATTGGACGAATCAGTGTGAAAAATGAATGAACGAATGAATGATAAAATTCTTGACTGTGTCTCTTATTCCAGTGTCTATGGATGAGCTGGCAAAGCAGTCCGATTTTCTGGCTGTATGCTGTGCTTTAACGCCTGAAACAAAAGAAATCTGCAATAAGGACCTCTTTTCCAAGATGAAAAAAACATCCATCTTCATCAACACCAGCAGGTACCTTAAAAACAAATGCACCTAAAAAGAATTAAACCTCAACACTTGTTTACCACATTTTATAACCATAAAAGTTCCAACTTAAAGCAACTTCTCATTTTAATACACACATTTGTCACGCTATAATTTTCCAAATCCTGATTATATTAGTCCAAGACACTTGTAGCTCAGTAATTGGACAAACAAACAAACACAGCCACACGTGCAGTATCTGTGTGTGTCGTTGTATCAGAGGTGGGGTGGTGAACCAGGACGACCTGTACGAGGCCCTGTCCACGGGGCAGATAGCAGCAGCTGGATTAGATGTCACTGTCCCTGAGCCCCTTCCCACCAGCCACCCGCTGTTTACCCTGAAAAACTGCGGTGAGTCCACCAGATATTTGTACAGCTTTCATTACCAGGTTCTGTTATCATCTCTGTCGTTTTCCAATCATCTTTTGTATTAAATCTGTTGTCCCACAGTGATTCTACCACACATAGCTAGTGCCTCCTACACGACCCGTAATGCCATGTCAGCCCTGGCGGCAAACAACCTCCTCCTCGGTCTGCAGGGCAAGCCGATGATCAAAGAGCTCAAACTATAAGAAGAAACTGGATCCAGGCTGAGAACTACGTTTTGGGGAATTAGTTCAACCTGCAGGTGTAATGAGATAAATCCAGGACATTAAGAGTTGTGATGTTCTCTTCTTACTTCTGACTAATGTCCACATCCAAATTCACTCATCCTTCAGCCATTTCATGCATGTTCACACTATTATGACCAGAGAAACTTGAGTTTATTTTTTATTCAGTCTATACAGTAACCAAACATCCTTACATTCTTCATAACTTTCAACAGTTAAGGGACAAACATTTAACCATCTCATGGTTACAATATGTGACTTGTACAGGAAAAGAAATCCTTCAGTTTTGGCATATGAACAAAAGCCCAACTTTTCAAGCTGCAAGGCTTAAGGCAGGGACTTCTTTTTTTAAATCATTCCAGGTCCTTGAAATACTACTTCAAACCTG
>NC_136621.1:34268209-34540709 GCF_933228915.1 Telmatherina bonti
AAGCCAAGACTTCTCCCCATCCACATTTGCCAACTCTGCGGGTGGGGATCCCAAGGTGTTCCCAGGCCAGCCGAGAGATATAATCCCTCCAGCGTGTCCTGGGTATTCCTCGGGGTCTCCTCCCAGAGGGACATACCTGGAACACCTCACCAGGGAGGTGTCCAGGAGGCATCCTGACCAGATGCCTGAACCACCTCAACTGGTTTCTCTCAATGCGGAGGAGCAGCGGCTCTACTCTGAGCCCCTCCCGGATGACCGAGCTCCTCACCATATCTCTAAGGGAGAGCCCGGCCACCCTGTAGAGGAAACTTTTTTCAGCCACCTGTATACGAGTTGCAATAAAATTGAAACATATCAATAACACACACAAAAACAAGACAATCAAAAAGATAAAACAAAAGGAAATTTCCCTCAGGCAACTTTTAAAATACAAAAAACTGTCTGAGTTCTGGTCAACTAAATCAAAACATAAACAGCTCATTAACTTAATTTCACTAATTAAAAAGATTATTAAGGGCCTTTAATACGAGAATCCCACAAAGAAGAGTTTCAGTGAGGGATTGCACTGCTGAAAACTCATTTGATTAGTTATAATACAATGATTTGTTACTTTTGCCTGAAAGGCAGGCTTGGCAACTTCTCAATGAAGGCCTACAGAAAATCCAGGGTGCAGCAACAAGGACACTGCCTTCCAGTAGCCTGAATATGTTGCTGCAAAATATATAGAGTGAGATGTCGTATATTTAAATTAGTAGATATGCTTTCATATGCTTAAGGTGGGTAGTTAACCACTGCAACTCTACCTATAATAATAATAACATAGTTGCTACAGAGCACACCCACCTCACGAGCAGCTAGTCAAGACATAACTAATTCGTGTACAGTGACATAAAATAGCACGCCATTGTGATTACAGAGAGGAAATAAAACTAATGTTTACACATAATTACCTTGAATTTTCCGAAAATGTTGATATGAAGCGGCAGAACAAAGTCCTTATAAGAAGCTAAAGAGGCTAAAATTAGCTGACTACAGCCCAGCAAACTCCCTGCTAGCTGAAGCACAAGCAGCTGCACACGGTCCCCCGGGACGACTCGCCTTTATCTATCGAGACCTTTTCTTCCACAAAATGTCCCCTCAAATGTAGCTACAGATAGCTAATACGTCTGCGAAAGCATCCGGCATTCCCCGCGGTCCACTTCTTCGCAGTTTGCTCGCACTGTCTGGGTGGTTTTTCCTGCCTGGGATGTGCGGTGTCACGGTGAGCATTGGTGTTAATAGACAAGTCTGTTAGTATCTCGGCAAAGGCCACAAATAAGTGCCGTCGAACATTATTAGAAGTAATAAAAGTCCTGTTGGCGATGCATGTGCTCTATTTTCCAACAATTATCTTCACTCAGACGGTTTTTCCAACCAGACTCACGGGGTGGCGCTGTGCTCCGCTTTCTTCACAGGGACGTGCTGCAGTTCCAAATGCTTACCACTGGATGTCGCTGCTCAGAGATAACTGCTAACGCCACAGAGTATATTACCGGTATATTATATTATATTATATTATATTATATTATATTATATTATATTATATTATATTATATTATATTACTCATTATACCTATTTTAGTACTTAAAAGCATTGCTCTCTCTCTCTGTATGTACATATATATACATACATACACACACACACATATATATATATATATATATATATATATATATATATATATATATATATATATATATATATATATATATATATATATACATATGCGTGTGTGTATTTGTAATTTTAATATTGCATGTCTTGTTCTCTTGTTGCTGCTATAACAATTCACTTTCCCTCTGGCAATAAATAAAATGTTCCGATTATTATATTTATGTAGCCTAGAAGTGGACATCATTTTGTAATTTGTACTGATTCAGTAAAACTTTGATACAACAATGTGTTTGGTATCTGGCTGTGAATTTGATGGATCCATTTAACATCAGCACATCACAACTTGTGTAACTGCAATGATATGAATGCTTATTTAATTTAAATTCATAATAATTTAAGACAGCAGTAATTCAAGCAATACTTCTGTTTGTTATTGTGGTATGGCAATTCTGCAGGCAATGGTAGTTTGTTTTAGTGTTGACCCTGTTTTAAACTTAAAAATTACTTTTTGATAAATTATTAATTCATTTTAGGGATTTGGATTCAATTTACATTTTCCCTCTGATTATTTTCTCATTTATGATGAAATGGAAAAGCAATACTTCTTCACAAAAATAAATTCTTTTGGATTTAACTCCAAAAGACTAGACCAAACTGTCCAGAGCTGCACCAGTTGGTTGTGTGTCTACATTCAGCAACATTATGTACCTAAAAACTGAGGCCATCTGTCAACTGAGTATACTGAATAATTTACAAATAATCCTTCACAAGCTCTTGGCAAATACTCAGAACAAGTCTGGACAGAAAAATGCTTCATTATTGCATTAGATAATCCATATAAAAAGGTGAATCACTGTCAGAATCAAAACTAAAAACGGTATCTTCACACAGTCTAAAAAACATGCATGTTGAGTCGATTGGTGTTTTTAAATAACCAGCAAGAAGGGAAGACTGAATGTAAGTATTAATGCTTGATTGTTCTGTGTTGGAACGGTGATGGACTGATTTGCCCTTTTTTATAAACTTGACACAAAAAGTAAGGAAATTTGTGATTCGTCAAGCATTTCTTTGTTTTAAAAAAAAAAAAAGCACCTTGTCTTTTTTGTTTCCCTTTTAAATGGTGCCACATTAATAAAGGGGAAAGTGTTTGTCAGATGAGTGGATATTATGGAAAATGCTGGTTGTGCCCTAAAAAATGTTCAGATTTCCTACCAGTGCCAAACCGCTTATTCTGCTATTGACTTTTGTTTGTTGATGACTGAAGTCTGAAGAAACATGACACACTGCTGGCAATGTATGGATGTATGAAAAAATTTTAATTCCGAAATACACAAGGTTTTAGCAGATTTTACAGATTTTGTTGGTTTGTTCTTAATGCTTGTGTTCATTGTCCTTTATTTCCTTCCCTTTTTAATTATTAATTATATGTATTTCTATTTTGACTAAATAGAATAAATTTATTTATTTATTTATTGTTATTTTTATTATATATCCTTGGGATTCACTAGTTCTGTGTACAATGAAAAAATATACAATAGATTAATAAAATAAAATAAAATTTGTATTTCTAATTTGAATGAGTAGAATAAATTATTTATTCATTCATTCATTCATGTATTTATTTATTGTTATTGTTTCTTATATATCCTTCACTAGTTCTGTGTAAAAGTCATAATATACAATTGATAAATAAAATAGAAAAAAATAAAATAAAACAAAACCAAACAAAATAAAATATTATATGTATTTCTATTTTGACAGTAGAATAAATTTATTTATTTATTTGTTTATTCATTCATTCATTCATTCATTCATTCATCCATTCATTCATTCATTCATTCATTCATTCATTCATTTATTTATTGTTATTGTTTCTTATATATCCTTCGGATTCACTAGTTCTGTGTATAATAATATACAATAGATTAATTAAATAGAAAAAATAAAACAAAACTAAATTAAATAAAACCAAATAAAATAAAATAAAATAAAATAAAAAATAACGTGAAAGAGGAAGGAAAGAGGAGGAAACCAGCAACTCTCGTCTCGCGTGAAATTGTGTGACAACTGTCATGGCTGCCTCCTGTTCGTTAGTGTGTTGCGGGGAGGAGAGGGACTCCGACAAAGCCGTCGTTGGTGACTATCTCTCTTTATTTCATCCTGAAAGCCTCCAAAATATTATTTTTAATGACTGTTAACACAGCAAACTTTATGTGGGATGTTACCGGTGCTTTTTCAGTAATTATGCGCGCGCTCACGTGGGTGTTCACTTCTCAGCCACCCTGCAAAACTGCAGAAAATATCATTATCCTAGTTGTTCTCCTATTTATTTACCTGAGTATTCACCAGACATGGTACTAATCGACCAATAACACGGTTACCCTTGTTTTTCTTCACACACAGTCCGTTTTTCAAACGGTTTCGTCAACAATGCAGACAAACTGGATGTCAGCATGTACAGGAACTCAGATGGAAACAACCCAAAGAAAAAGAGCAGACAGATTCTGGTGAGCAACACTGTTGGATGGACGGACCCGTGATTATTTACTGAACATGTTGTGTTGCTTTATGCAAGTGTTTAATAACAGTTTTCATCTGTTGCAGGTTGCTGAGTCAGACAGGTTGTGTTATGTGGGGCAAAATTTTGGAGGGGCATCACTTAAATGCAACAATCTTTGCAAGTAAGTTGTTATATTTGGAAATATTCATTCATGGTAATTGTTAAGGGGAATAAGAAGGCTCATCTTTGGTGCTTTCCCAGATATTATGTTGGAGTGCTGAACAGACAGACCATGCAGATGGAGGTACACAGTGCTCAGCTGTTCAACATGCAACCTATATTACCAGGTAAAAGGGAAGCGCTTGAGGTGTTGCCAGATGAGATTGACAGTTTACAGCCCAATCTTAGCTTATAACCCGCCCAATCCAATAAAAAGCAGCCCAAACGACAAAGTTGCCAGACACCTGTGTAAAACCGTAAAATATTTACACAGACAAAAGAAAAGACTCATAAGTATCCAGAGCTTCCTGTCTGCTTCAAATGGCTACAGATAAATAGTTGACAAATATTTTATCGCAAATTGAAACCAACAAAGAGGACAGTAAATCAACCAAATAGGCTACATATGTTGCAAAACACGCCATTACTATGATTAATATGTCGCTAGGGACGCTAGCAGCTCTTTCCACACAGTGCTGAAAACGTTAGGTTACTATGGTAACCCCAGTTCTCTGAAAACTGAATGAGGTATCCATACACTGATGAGAGGTATCTCACTGTGGGAAGCGCCCTCTGGCGTGACCAATCAAGGAAGCTCTATTACCACCAAGTCTGTCCAAGACAGACCAATCACGTGCCTGGCATGGGGGCACCCCGCCCCCTTTATAAGTGCCTGCAGACCCGTGCTTAACATTCTAAAGTGTATTTCTTCCACGTGCATTAAGTGATCTTCACGAGGAAGAAAGCGAGAATCAGTATTTTTGTGCTGTTTTCACAATACTAAAAAAAACAATACTATAAACCCGCCATATGTGGGAAAAAGCAGCCCAAATGTCATGCACCCGCCCAACGCATTTTCCCCCCGCCTGGTGTAACCAAAAGTAGCCCAGATGGGTGGAAAACCGCCCAATCTGGCAACACTGAGCACTTGCTTGCAGATATTGACAGTGATTGTAAGTTAACATGAATACCGTGCAGTTTCCCTGCATGCACCAAATTGAGATTAGTTCTTAAAGCTTCAATGATTCTGACTTTACCAACAGGGGAGGCATCAGAGATGGCAAAAGCTCAAGACACGACTCAGTCTTACAGAGACAAGGTACTATGATTTGTCCTAAAAACAAACAAACAAAACTCAAAGTAAGGTATAACTTTTTTTTTCCCGTTAGGTTGACTCACTGATTGAGGCCTTTGGCACCAACAAACAGAAGAGAGCTCTGGCCTCCCGTAGACTAAATCAGGTGGGCAGCGATGCCCTGCATCAAGCAGTGGCTAAAGCTGCCAGCACCGTCATTGACAGCAAGGGTCTGGAAGGTAAGCTGCTCTACTGTTTGTCTATTGTTCCGTCACCTTGATCAGATTTGACTTTTATTGTCTCAAACCATTTTTTCTCAGCCCTTCAACAGGAGGTGGTTGAGACGGAGTCCCAGGCAGCTCTGGTCTCCCACCTGCCGCCTTGCAATGTGAACGCAGACAACCGAGAAAACGTCTACCCATTCGATGAGCGTATCTTTTTATCGCTCTGCCACCATGTTGCTGTTGAACGTAGATGTAGTAGTTTGCTGTTTGAGGTTGCACCCACGTTCGTGTTCTACCTTGATTGACTTTCACAGTCCTGAGTCCAGAAGAGTTTGCCGCTTTAGCGCAGGCTGGTTCTAAGATGGCAGCACTCACCCCTGAGGAGCTGAAGAAGATGAAGGATGAAGGAAGGTAGGACACCCATGAACTCAAACTTGTTTGGGCAAGCTTTGTGTATCTATTGTTATTTCTCCATTCTGATATCTATATGTGCTTTTCACTAAAGCTACCAGTGCGTTGTGAAACATTTAGAGAACATGGCATCTGTGGGCGAGGCGAGAGACAAAACGTCACGCTGCGCCTTCTATCTCTCCATGCTTCTCAAACTAGCACGGCAGAAGAACGTCTCTCGCAAGTGTGAGTAATGTTTCTTTCTATTAATATTATATACAGGGGCTTGCAAAAGTATTCATACTCCTTGAACTTTGCCACATTTTGACACATTACACGCCACAAACATAAATGTATTTTATTGGAATTTTAATGTGAAAGACCATCACAAAGTGTCAGTTGTGAAGAACAATGAAACTTACACATGATTTTATTTATTTAAAAAAAAAAGAAAAAAAAAAAAAGAATTAAATATATAAAAAAAAAATTAGTTATAATAAACGTCTCTCACAAGTGTGAGTAATGTTTCTTTTTATTAATATTAAATACAGGGGCTTGCAAAACTATTCATACTCCTTGAATTTTGCCACATTTTGACACATTACACGCCACAAACATAAATGTATTTTACTGGGATTTTATGTGAAAGACCAACACAAAGTGTGACAGAATTGTGAAGTACAATGAAAATTACACAATTTTATTTTTTTTTAATAAATATAAATAAAATATATGAATTAGTTATATAATAAACGTCTCTCGCAAGTGTAAGTAATGTCTTCTATTATATAAAGCACTGAAAGGTACTTCTCCAATACACTGATGTGTCAAAGCAAAGCACTGAAAATGTCAGAAGAATATGTCTGCTCATTTAAAGAGCACGTCTTCATCATTCTGAAATTATTATTGTCACAAGGTATTTAATGCTACAAGATGTGTTGCAAGCTAACATATGTTGGGGGGGAAAAAATTAACTTCTGAAATGACTTTTCTTTGAGTGAAATATGCTTAATAAGTTGTGATACAAATGTAATGAACCTATCCTTTAATCCTCTTTCCTCCTGAATGTGTGTGAAAGTGGTCTAAAAACTACTTACGAGCTTCAGTTAATAGCTGTTTGTTTGCAGTCGGGCAGGAAGATGGCTGCCCTCACATCATTCAGAACAAGCTGCTCAGGACGTTCACTGTAGAGACGTTCAACAATGGCAGGTAAAGATGAAGCCAGTGACTGGAACCATCGCTTGCATTATTTTATGGGACTATTTATATTAAAATAAACCCTCATTCAGTTTGCGGAGTTATTTGACAAACAAATTGGAGAACTAATTTTTTTTTTTTAGGGTGCAGAACATGGTGTCAACATCAATGCGAGCTAAACTGGCAGCATACAGCCTTGCTCTGCTGTTGCATATGGGTTACATGACTGCTGACCTGACATTACTACACCGTGACTTGGGAATCACAGAAGCCAGGTAAAAAAACAAAACAAAATAAAGAATTCTGCATTTAAAAAAATAAAGACATGAATTTTTCTTGTAAATTAGTTAATACTGTTTTGTGATGTCCCGTTCTTATGTGAATGTTTCTCTTTATGATTTAAGTCAGATTTACATACGACGCTACCTACTTTATGGACCTGTAATATGAGGTGCTGGCAGATGAATGAATGTATTAACGAATATTTTCCTACAGGATGATCGAAGTTGCAAAGTCTATGGGACTGACTTTCAGCAAACCAGCCCGGGCCAAGAGCGACAAGGTTGAACTGCACGATGAACACAGACAGGCCTCAGTTGTTCTACCTCTGGTCAAATACGATCAGTTCATCGAGAGGCGGAAGCGCAAAAAAATGCACTGAAAAACTACGAGAAAAGTACACGAAGAAGTGAAAACGCCACAAACAACAGCTGTTTATTAATGTATTTTGTAGACAAAGTGGTTAACTTTCAGCTAAACATGTCATTACTTGATGCTTGCAGTTGAAAGGTACAAAAAAAGACTAACAAGCTGTAAACAACCTCTAGATGATATACATCCAGCTTAAACGTATAGGCACATTTGTAGACATCACATATTGCACATTAAACATCCTTTCCTTCAGTTACCAAATGAGTCTTTGTGATTGTGTCACTGTGCAGCATGTTAACAGTGTCTTGAGCAATAATCACTGAAATCCAAGGATGCCCAACAACTTTGACAATAAAAAAAAAAAAAAAAATCCACACTCACTAGAAAATAGCTCTGTGCAAGAGGCAGAAGCTTCATTTGGCTTTTTTCTCTCATATTTTGTTTGCATAAACGCTTCAGACTATAAACACTCACCCCCCCCCCAAGCTACAATCATCAGTTTAAAACTCAAAGGCACACCTTTTCTTGGTAAGTTTGTGCATCATTCCTTCATTAATCTTAAATTCAAAATGGGAAATCAAAAAAAAAAAAAAAAATAGCTTGCTTTTCATTATTCTGTTAGAAATCAAACTAGAAAGTGGTTTTTTTTTTAACTTTTAATCTGAAGTTATTAAAAAAAAACTAAACTAGCATCAGAAAAACAAATTGATTTCTACATTTATGTTGTGGGATTTCCATCCCCACCATGACTCCCAGTGTGTTTGTTTTCATCAGGTTTTCTGGATTCTTCCTTAGCGTTCTGTACACAATCAGCCCTTACGAGACGACAAGTTTTCTTGGCAGTGGCCACACAGCAGGTGGACCTGAACATGACCTAACGTCTAAATGTTTACGTGTGTGATAAATCAAACGGGTCATCCTGCAGCCGCCCGCTACATGTAATGATTAAAGACGGTCAGAATCGTCATTAATAATGGGGATAAAGTGGTTTCTGTTTACTGATGTGAAAAAGTTTCTTCATGCCCTAAATTAATTTCTTTCTTTGCCAAATTCATTTTTAGTCTGACATGAATAACAACTTTGTTTATTCATTAAATAATTGATAAGTCAATACCAATATTAACCTCTTTTTGTTAACACATTCATTTTGACAACTATAATAAAAGATACCAATTTTATAATTTTTTTAAACAATGATCTGGCAACCTCTTCAAATGATCTTGGGACTCCCAGTTTGAGAGGCTATAGTAGCTATAATCTCTCCAGCTCCTCCTAATGGTTGCTTTTGGGTGGGTGGGCAGTCAAGTGGTGAGCCTCCCAATGCAGCAGGGGCTACCCCAAAATCCAAGCACCACCACCATAGTGACGTCCGTGCACTGAGGTCAGCTGTAGAATAGCATAACTTTGCCTAATGTGCATGCATACCACAGAATTTGGCAAAACTATGTGCATGAACCATATGACAGTATCCTAATGCCACAGTTTTCTTTCTTTTTTGGGGTTATGATCAAGGATATGGCTTGGGTTAGGCTTAACTGGTAGACTGGACAAAGAAGCCTATACTGGCAGGTAGACCTATAAATGTGATAGCGCAGTGTGCAATTCTGAAGAGTTTCGACAAAATGACAGAAGACTAAATAGAAAGGGAATCTGCAGCATTTTCCAGGTAACAAAAATCCTACAAATATTAAAGTTAGTTTCTGTCATCTTTCTAGTTTACGTTTTCTAATCTTCAAATTAAAAGTGCAAAAAAGCAGCCTGATTTTAGTATCTAGCTTCAGATTGCTAACAGAATAATGGAAAAAAAAAAAAGGTAATTTTTTAAAAAAAAATTCCGATTTTGAATTGAATATAAAATGAATTAACGATACACAAAGTTTTGCACATGGTTAAAGCCGGCATCTCTGAAACTTCTGACTTCCACTAGGATTTGTAAATGTGCACCTCCTAACAGGAAAGTCCAAGAAGGAAACTCATAAAACCAACAAAGTCTAAGGTGAAAAAGAACATGATTAATGTAAAGCTTTAGTGAAAGGCTTAAAAATGTTGCTGTTACGTTTCACCTTATTAAATATTTTACAAGTGAACTAACTTTTTATAATTATTCAAATAAAGGTGACTTACATAATTTATTACCCTTAAACATGACAGATGGATGGCCTCATAACTCCTGTCTCTCCTCAGACTTAATGGGAGTTAATCATGAGCATCATTTTGGAAAGTCCAAGTATCCTACTTGGACCTACATGGATCTTACAACAGCTAATAAAGTGACCCGGTTCTGATGACTACCCACCAACATCCACAATGATTTGGAAGGGCTTGTCATTATTCACAGGATGGAGCAGAACATGCTGCCGCTATGGCAACCGCTTTCCACTGTAGCACCGACCCTGGTAGTTATGGACATCCCCAGTCGGGATGGATACTGGGATGAGGACAGACAGGCCGGAGTGCTGGCCAGTGGGCGAGGAGGAGGGTTCTCCAAAATCCAAGGTGGAAAAGACGTACAGCTAAAAACACAAGAGGAAGGAAAAATAAATTAAATGACTTTCCTCTATAAGTAATTTTGCATACTGGTTAGTGAAAAATGTATGTCTTATTGAGAATATTTAACAGCATTATTCACATTGTTGGGTCTTGTGCTGACAGCAACAAACATCTACGTTTAAGAATTTAAAGGTATAAATGAAGTCTTATTTTAAATTTGACAATCTAAACTCCAAAATATAATATAAACAGATAAACAAAACAACTTTGCTGACATTAACAAACAAATAAGATGTGCTAAAGCCACTTTTGGCCTGTTGAGTTGAAGCAGCAACTTACCTGTTGTTATGCCTGAGAATGCTGTTGTTGCACAACACGCAGCTCTCATTCCCAGGGTCCATATGTAGCAGGGTTTTTTTGTTCTCTGGGTGGCCCTGGAACAAGATGTTGTCATGCACGGCACCTTTTACAGGCCCCAGCACAGCAATACCACAGCCTTGTGCTGGCTGGACACGATTGCGCACTACCTAGAGACAAAAATTATGAAAATTAATGTGCAAAAGTGATGAACAACATCTTAAATATATCTGAAACGAGACAAGTCCTGTGTACTGGTGTTGATTCATCCCTTGTTTCTTTATTTTTTTTGTCAAAAAGCCAGGCTTTCTTCTAAAGTGGTCTTGAGCAATAGTTGTGTTGGCTTGCTGACAATTTTCTTTAGAAATTTGTCTTAACTTTTTTTTTTTTTTTTTTTTTAAAGTCTGGTTCTTGTATGTGGACATTTTCAGGGAAGTGAGTCTTCTTGGCTTATAAAGGCACACAACACTGAAGAATTTAAAGGCATCTTGCTCAAATTATTGAATACTTTATCTACACACAACAGACAAATTAGCAAGGAACTAATTTTGATTTATTACTAGCAGCCTCTTCCAAAGCTTCATTTCTTTCTCTAATTTAGATACATCTTTGAAAAATGCCTTAAGATAAAGACAGAAAATAGTGTCTTTGTGCCAATAAATTAATTCCCAAATGCATCTGGACCATTTGTCTGACCTGTCTACTGTTTCACGAAGCATAATCACAAATGTTTCCACAGAAAGGTGGGTGTCCAGAAGCTCTTGTTAAGAAAGGGGTTTGCCAAATGACACAAAAACTAGACTGAAAATCAGTAACATGTCTGAGGGAGTAATAAATTGTCCACAGAGCCCAGATCCAAGCAGCGTGGGACCGTTTAGAAAGAGCAGAACAAAAGGCAGCCAACACACAAAGAAGGGAAGTCCTTCAAGCATCGGAGAGATTTACAAGCCTGTGGGAGCTTTCTGACTTGGACCGGCATTTTTTTTTTTTTTCTTTCATGCATGTTTGCATGTTTTAGGAAATGACTGCAGATATTTCCAGTTTTTCAAGCAATTTTATAAAGAGATGAGGGGTTAACCAACTGGTGCATAACTCCATCTCACCTTTATATCAGTGCTTGCAGAGACCTGGATCCCATAGCCGCTGTTACCAACCACATCGTTCTCCAGTATCTGCCCGTTACCGCTGAACCTCACACCGTAGCCGCTGTTTTCATAGATGCCGTTACCACGGAGCTCCACTCTGCAGTCCTTTTCCACTGTGACACCGCCTCGGCTGTTTTTGAGGATGCAGTTTGTGAGAAGTCGCGTCAACTGACTACTCTGCAGCACGGCGATGCCGGGCCCGCGGTTGCTGTTCACCAGGTTTGCGAAAACATTCAAGGCCTCGCTGCTCTTCACGTATATGCCGACTGCTAAATATAAAAATTTAAAAAAGACAAAAAGAGGGATTAAAAAGTTGGATGCTGACAGTGACGCCATTTGTGTCAGTCAGTTTAGTACCTCCATTGTAGCTCATGCAATTACTCTCCACTAGAGCCACGCTGACAGAGCGGCGAGAAGAGAGGCGCTCATCCTCGCTGTCCAGATCACTCTCCCAAGCAAAGAGTTCACCCTCTTCATTGAAGTTCTCTTGTCCTTCTCTTCCATCTCCTTCCACTCCCCTCCTTTCCCCACTACCTGCGTCTCCACCGATCCCTTCCTGTCCGGGCCAGTTCCCCTCACGAGCCTCGATGTTTTCCGGATCCTTCCTGCAGAACACCGCCAGGCCATACATGCAGTTATGGATGATGTAGTTTCCTAGAAGCTGTGGGAGGCTGGATGACATCACCCACACACCGCAGCCTTTGTTGCCTGTAGAAATCAGAGGAAATGAAACATCTGTAGCGAAGCATGTAAAAATGAGCTCCTATGCAAGGATTTTTGTATACGTTACATACAATATACATGGTTTCCCTCGATGAGTCCACGTCCTCTCTCTCCCACCACCACACCATCTGAGTAGCCGTAACAGATGTAATTGTTCCTCAAGACGGGGTCACCCCCCCTGCGGATGTCCACACCCCCCCACTGGTTCTCCCTGATCACGTTCTCTGGAATTAAAATGCCATCACATGAACATGATGAATCCAGTTATGCTGATGAGTAACAAAAGGCAACGATGGGAGCGACTGAGTTACACACCTGTTATTACCCCTCTGCCATTTTCATTAATGGCGATACCTGCTGCCTGGCCTTGGAAAATGTGATTTCCACTAAGACAAAGTTTAGAAACACAGAAGATAATTTGTGTTTTTTTCCCCATCTTAGATACAAAAGCTCCTTAAAAAAAACATTATAAATGCTGAATAATATTCAGATAATGGCAACAGCATGGTTAACACTATCAGAAAGACAAGCTCCATGTTTATGGAGTCAAGCCTACCTCACCACAGGATTCCCGCTGAAGAGGATATACACACCAGCTTCCTTGTTGTTGTAGATAAGGTTACTCCGAATTGAACCTTTCCCATTGCCAAGAACAACAATCCCAGAACGCAAACCACTATGAATTTTGTTGCACTGTGGAGTGAAAACACAGAGTAGCAAATAAAAAAATCTGAAACTCTACCTACTGTTCTTCCAAATATCAAGCTTTGCTGGACAGAGTCAACGTAGAATTGCATGATACTACAGATAACAGGATGATACACCTTTACTCACAAGAGAAACACAAGAAATCCAGCTGAGATATAAGGGACAGACTAGTATGCAGACCTATTTGGATTATTTTGTGTTAAAACCTTTGACTTAAATAAAGGTAGTGGCTCTGGATTTACCAGTATGGTTGGGTTTGCCCCTTTCCGGATGTCCAGTCCGGCCTCCCCATTCGAGTGGATATTATTTTCTGCAATGAGGCCCTGAGCAGACAGACGCAGGAACACACCTGATGCACGGCACTCGCACACCTCATTTCTCAGCATCACAATCTAAAGGAGGACGGAGAAAGAGAGAGAGAAGAAGGAGAGTGATCTCAAGTAACAGCTTGAGTGGAAAACTGCTGCTAAATTACTAATGATGTGAGCCACTTCCTTAACTTGATCTGTTACTTAAATGGTATTCTGCCAACTGGAGTTAAACTTGAGAAATCTAAATTTCCCATTTAATCAGAAAACAAAAGCGAGATTGGTTTCATTTACGGTGGAGTTCTGGATGCAGCGGACAGCATAGTTCAGCCCACGGAATACGTTTTCCTCCAGACGAGCTTGGCCGTAATTAGACACATGTACGCCGCCTTTTCCGTCTCTGAAGAGGCAGCGTCTCAGGATGCAGCCAAGGGTTGATGATGCCAGTGTCAGAGCCTCGGGGTCTCGTTCTAATTCCTGCTGAAGGGTGAGGGGTTCAGGAGTTGCAGATGGAGGGTCAGAAGATGACGCAAGTGGCAGTGAACCATCTGTCCGTGGTTTGAGTAAATGGGATAAACTGTGATTATCACACAGGATTTTGTAATCCGCTGCACGTATTTTCTTTACATTATCCGTTTTTCCTACATCTTGGTTCTCCTCCTCTCCTTCACTGCACTCAGCATCACTCCAGCCATCCTCAATAACTGTGCCCTGACATGCCGCATCTCCGCCTGTCCTCGTCTTCCAGTCCTCCTGATTCACATGCTCCTTTTTAACATTCCCACCGGAAGGGTCGGCCTCGTCGGCGGAGCAGGCGCAGGCAACTTTAGGAGAGCTGTGAAATCCAGTCGGGAACGTCCTGGCTAGGGCAGCCAAATGTTTGCAAGCCCAGTTTCTCTCAGACACTGGGGGGCCTTCCACTGTCACTGATGCTGTATCACTTCCGGAGAAGTCGCAGCTGTCCAGCAAACTGAGGACAACACCCAGCAAGTGGGCAGAGCTGCCTTGTGAAAAGGAGCAAAAACGAGCTTGGCAGGTTCCAGGGCCACGGATTTGCAGCTGGGCTCCCTCAAAGTTACAGTTGTCAAGTTGGATGTGACCCCATGATGTCTAGAGGAGAGCAAGGAGGTTGGAGTTAGATTTACCAGCAAAGAAAATACAAATCAAAGACATAATTTGGTTCAGGGCGTTTCACTTTTTCTTTTTACTTCACCTTGTAGACCACAGTGGAGAACCAGGGCGGCATGAACACCAGGTTACACAGCCTGGCGGTGGGGCACTGCTGCTCCATACACACCAGAAGGGCCACCTCACCCAGTCGCCCCAGACCAACAAGCTCCACAGGCACTTTCAGCGTCACCTCAGCCTGCTCCTCGTACACCCCTGGATGGAGAACCACGCGGTCATATGGCGCCACCACCCCGAGAACCCCGCGCAGGGTCTCGTATTCACACCCAGGCCCCACGTGCCAAACCCTGCGGTCTTTCCTGCGACGGAAGAAGAGAAGACAAGCAGAAGACTGGAGCTCAGGTCCATTGCGAGTCCAGGTGCGGATGGCGAGAGCGTGCTGCTTCAAAGCTTCTCTCCAGGATGGGGGCTCCAGATGAGGCTGACTGGGCCAGTTGGGATGCCGACACTCGGGGCAGCCGAGGCACAGCTGCCTCCAGCGTGTGTTATCCAGGGAGAGGATGAGCTCCCTCCAGGCATGGCACACCTGGCAGCAGCGGCCCAAGTCAGGGAGTGGAAGATAGGCCAAGATAACCCTCCACAGCTCCACGGGGAGGCTACCCACCTCCATGGCAGCAGAGACAGCGGCTGGGGAGCCTGTACCTGGAAACAGCGTGTAATGCACACACACACACATGCGCAGTTATAACATAAAACCACTCCGTTACATTTCAATGATATATATATAAAATATGTATCAAAGCAGATATATATAAAATTATATAGATATAAAAGCAGAGTTTCGTTTATTGACGCTCATAAGTGCATGTTCCGTGTAGCAGTAGTCGTGTGTTGCTTTTAAAAAGGGAGAACAACAATGAAAAACCGCCATTAAATTTACTAAGCATGAAGAAACACAGGCCTGTAATATCTCCCTGAAAGTTTGCAGGGGTTCATGTTAGCTAGCGAGGTGAGGGTAGTTATCTCTGCGTAACTAAAAACATTAACGAGCAGCTTACCTGTTAGCAGTTTGCCATTGTTCGAGGAATCAACACATGTCGACTCAGTGTTTACATCAGCTATCTGCCAGCTGGTACATGTCTACGACACTTTCTCCCCACGTCCTCCATCAGACTTTACAACAACCCGCGATGACTGCAGATGTGCCATCGAAATGGAGCTCAGGCCAAAGCTACCACTTTACGGCAAGAGAGAGAGAGATCTACATCTTCCGCTTCCCAAAAAAGTGGGCGTTTACCTTGATCCTCCTCCACACACGCGCGCGCGCACACACGCGGGTTTGTGGAACCAGCGTTTTGAGTCCAGAAACACAGACCTTTAAAATCAAACCAAAAAGGTTATAAAAATCACCCATAAAAACACAATAAATTTTAAAAACTGTAAACAAAAAGTTTAAAATTTGCTCAGTTTTTTTTTTTTTTTTTTTTTTTTTTAAATATTTCAACCAAATTTACACAACCAGCTGGGTAGAGGAACATACATATAAAGGAACGGAAGAACAGCACTAAGTAGGGCAATAAAAAAAAAAAAAAACAACAACAAGACAATTTATAGCATACATGGTATAAATTGAAAGCACTGCAGTGGTTGCAGGAAGCATTAAAAACACGTTTTACATCACAAGGAGATTGTGAACCCTTCTATCCTCAGGCATCGCAATGACAAATTTTTCACTATAACGAGAAAAATGTTGAACATAAGGAGATTGTAACATTTCACAAGCAGTGATATTACTGTTTTTTTTTTGTTTTGTTTTGAAAAACTCATTCTACGCTATTTTATGGATTATAGAGTATATTATAATACATCGGAAGTTGTACCACATACTCCAAACCTCCATTTCCCTAACTGATGCTACAAAGCTGGTCCATACCATTGTCTCCTCCAGGGTGGATTACTGTGATGCTCTCCTAGTTGGGATCTCAGGTTGCAGAAGTTTTAGCACCTGCACAACTGTGCTGCCCACGTCCTTATGAGGCTCAAATAGGACCATACCACCCCCATATTACTGTTCTAGTTCTAATAAGTGACTGAGGACCCAGAAATTCAATCACACATAGGAGCAGTAGTACAAAAGAAACAGCTTTATTAGAGCCAGGGGATGATTTCGATAAGGCTTGACTGGTCTTGAAGGTTGGAGGGAAGCTGAAAAATCCACAATCCAAGAGGCAAGGTCAGAGGACAGGCAATGGTCCGTATATAGAAGCAAATTGTACTTGTCAAGGCGACAGCCGTGGCTCAAGGTCCGGAGGCAAGGTGCAGGTCAACATCCAGGAGTCCAGAAACAGGCAGGAGAAATCCAACAAGGGCAAGGCAAGAGGGGGAATCAAAGAATCAAATCTAATTGCAGTCTTGAAGACAGTCAGAGACTGCAGGACTTCAAATATGCAGGAAGCTGTGCTGATGATCTGACAAAGAAGGAGAGAATGAGGTGAGGTTAAATAGTGTGGAGACCAGGTGGCAATTCGGGAAACCAGGTGGAATGAGTAGGACTGGTTGTCAGAATGGGAACCATGGCAGAAAACAGAGTGGCAATCAGATGATCCCAGGTGAACTGAATCCACTGATAAACTCAGGCAGAGCAGAGAACATGACACTATTGACCTCCTGTCCAGCAGTGAATATAAAGATCTATCTGATGATTTTTCAGAGTCTGCATGATCATTCCCGAAACTACCTGACAAAGCTACCAAATCCACACACCACCATTTCCCTCTCTGGTCCATTTACTCAAACCGCCTTTGCCTACCCAGGACCAGACTCATCACAGTGAGGGACAGGTTCTTATAAGCGGCTGCGCCAAAGCTGTGGAATGCCCTGCCTGAACACCTGAGGGTGCCACAGACAGTTAAAATGTATCTTATCCTATTCTATGACATTACTAGGAGACCGCGGCTCATCTTTTCTCATGGCTCATGTTTTTTTTAACATTGCATATGGGAAAAGTTTAGGACTTTAAGAAAAATAGATTGGGAATGACTGTTCTAAACCATTCTTTCATGTCTATGCTTGCTTATTCCAACCCAGAGGCAAACATCTGCCTCACATTGTAGAATAAATTAAAACTATAATGGATTTCTTTTACTGTGGGAAAACGACTGAGGTGAAAAGGCCAAAAGAGAGTCACCTGAATTGATTTCAATAAGTTATCTGGGCTTAAATCACCAGCGTTGCATTATGTACCAAAATGAGGTCAACTGAATGCCTGTTTGACACATCAAATGATCTCTACAAAACCTTGGCAAACTATAAAAGCAAGTCTGGACAAAAAAGGAATGACATTGCATAAGCTCATTCCAAGGCAGCCGTGGCAAATTTGTGTTGTAATCAAAGCTAAAAGTTGTGCTACAACTTATTAGTACACTCTCAAAAATAGAGGTACAAGATAAGGACATTTCTGTACCTATAGGTACATTTTAAAGAAATGTTCTCTCAAAAGTACAATACTGGACTTTAAGAGACCAGAAGCACACCTTCAGAGTACGAAAAAGGGTTCAAAGTGACATGAAGTACAAATTTGTACCATTTTAACCATAAGGGTACCTACAGCATTGAAAAATGTTTGTCGTGACAAAAACTATTGTGAGCAGTAATTCTAATACTAACAGCCACATAATTATATCTAAAGCAATTTGAACATTACAATATATAATATATATATAATTGTTTGTTTCAATTTTATAAATATATATTTATTCATAAGTGTTTGGCTATTGTCATATTCTGTATTTCATTAACTTGTATTATTTTTCACATGGGTTATAAACACATCCTGTTTCAATATAGATTTTAGCCTTTAAAATTGTATTTATTGTTGTGTATTTTGTTGTCTGTTCTCTTTAACTATGGATTCAAACATGCTTTTACAATATCCTAGCAATTTAAATTATTTAAGAGGTTTGCTTGTATGGACAGCACTTTAGGCTGTATATTTGCATGATATGTGCTATGTAGTAAGGATTAAACAATGGGGAGGTTCTAAACTCTGCGTCATGCATAATGAAATCCTAATGCACAGATCCGAGTTGTTTAATCCACTTCTACCATGGTCACACCGTAAACATTTTATAACAAATATTTATTTTGTTTTTTTACATTACTTGCTAAATATGCAAAAGTACATGAACTATTTCATATTGGCCTCCATATAGTTTTTATGCCAAACAGCTGCCGTGAAATCTACAGCGCGTTTCACCTGTTAAAAGCAGCTGATCTGCATCACGTGATTAACACGGTGACACCCAAATCGGAGGGATATGACAGTGATTTAACTCACTCGAAATAATGCAGCCAGTTGTCATTAGAATTGTCACTGACCATGATATAAGGTTGAGTTAAAGCAAGTTCTTCTCAAGTCACTGTAAATCCCACATACTGGTAAACCCTAATGGAGTGGCTTTTATTTAACGGGAAATAAGATGCAGTGACATAAAATGCGTCAAGCAAGATAGTCCCCTTAAACAGCAAAGTGGTTGCTAAGCAACCGCGCACTAATACCGCAGACCAGAGTGCGGCAGACTAAAGGCAAAGACACGGCTCATACTCCAGCGCTGAGGTGACATGGCACGAATTTCAACATGGCACTCAGGAATCTGTCGACGGAGGAACTCTTTAAAAAGTTGGTAGAGGAAGGAGGAATTGACGTTTCAGAGGAGGAGGCAAAAAAGTTTAGAGGTAAGTGTGATTTTTTATTTATTTATTTATTTATTTTTAAGATAACATTGGACTTAGCGCTTTTCCAGTCATGCCAACCACTCAGTCAGCATCAATTTTAAAAAGTGAGCTTAATTTAGCAAATATCTGAAAAGTTGTCTTTAACATTGGTAATAGCTAGATGTTACTAAGTTTTTATCAAATTATTAGCGTGACTAATCAGCGATAGTTACAAAAAACTGCGCTGCTAATATATAAACATAGTGATAAAACTATCATTTATAAGCTAACGTTATTGCATCAGCCAGGCTAGGATTTTATTTCCCGCTCAAAATTATTTTAAACAAAGTACAAATTTGTACCTTTTCAAATTTATGGGGTACATTTCTTTCAGCGCTGTAAATGATATCTATAGCTAATTAGCCCGCGTTGCTAAGGGACTCACGTCCGCTGTTGATCCATAGCAACAGGAACCGGGTCAAACACTGACTTCTGTTTACCGGACTGAAATACAGGAGTTTCAGTTGACATTGTGGAGAAAAACAATTACCGGTATTATGGCACAGCTCTGTCACTCACCTATAATCGTTGCCATGATTATGGAGACTGTCCTTTTGTCATGCTAGAAGGCGTGAAAGGTGTGAACGTCCACAAAAGAGATTCATTTAACCAAAAACCCACTTGTGACGAAGAGTTAAAATTACATAGATGTTATATACAGTCCTATTTGTATGTAACTACCCATTTAAACAATAAGTCATCTTAACAATATGTCATGTATTGTTTTTTAAATCAAAATGGCAAGGACCTCAATGCACAGTCAAGTAAAATGAGATTTTTTGGGAAACATTTGACTGATGTAGATTGTTTAAAGTTTCCTTGCTTTAATTAACGACCTAATTTATTCTTATATTTAGATAATGGTGAGATTCTTGATAAGCCCTTATCGGGTTTCCAACCTCCCTGGCACTGTAGTTAATATTACTTTACACATATTGTCCATGTTTTAAACTTTTCTTTCTTGTTTTTTATTTTGTTTTCTATGAATGTTCTATTGCTTCTTTAAAGTGCAAATAAAGTGGACACCGATCCTTATAGATGTTTGTTTTTATTATTTTTAAACATTGTTGGATAGTTAAACTGCTACCAATAAAGTAATCAGAACAATAGACTCATGTCTTTTATAAATAGCACCACACTTTAAAGCTAAAATGGATTATTTGGTTTGAGGGAAAAAAAAAAAAAAAATTTGTGTTCATACTAGTTATCATGCATTGTATGTCCAGAGTTTCAGTGGTTCTGTCTTTTTAATAACGTTTTTATTTCCTTACAAATTTGTATTTCAGACAATGATGTTGATGGAGAGACGGTAGACTGTGGACTAACAGAAACCATGATTGCATATCTCTTTGACAAGTCCTTCAAAAAGCAGGTGAAGTTCAGAGACTTTACAAACCGCTACAAGGAAGTCATCCTCACTTTACAAGCAGTCAACACAGAACAAAATACATCTGAAGCTGCTGTGTCCCCAGCAAACCAGAGGTATTATGTACTAAATGTATCCATTTGCAGCTGCATAACAGTGCTTACAAAATGGCAGAGATAATACTGTTCTCCTTTTTTATATTGCAGTTCTGAACCTATTTATCGCAGACTGCCTGCAGTCATCTCAGTTCCACAATTTCCTCAAGATGTCCAGAGCCGCTTAGATGCTAAAGAACCAGTCCACAAAGAACAGAAATACCGAAACAAAATAATTGGTACTCTTTATGAAATGCTGTCACAGTACACAATGTAAGGGTTCCTTTCTAAATATTACACAGTAATATCAATAATGCCATAGCAGAATGAAATCAGACTTTGCATGCATTCAAGCTTAGCCTGGACTTCTGTCTTCACAATTGCCATTTTTATAATTTCCAAAAGAAATGAATTAATTCATGAAAGTTATTAATTCATGGCCAGTCATTTTGGCTGTTCTAATACATATAACATGAAATTTTGAAAGGGCATGAATGTGTTCCTTTTTTTTTTTTTTTTTTTTTTTTTTTTTTTAACCCCAATTTATATTAAATGTTCAACCTCACCTACATTAGTCAAACATACACAATGGTGATCACAATAGTAACTTATTGGAGTTTAAGGGCAAAAATGCCCCCCAGACTAGACAAGAATTATCAAAGTAATGTGGGTTGTTTTGTCATGTTTGATACAGGTATCCAACCCACTCAGACTACATCCAGGTCATTAAAGCACTGATTGTGAAGTATCCATTTTTAAGGGACGTACATGGAAATGGTTACGTAAGTACTTCCTCTTGTTTCTTCTTTAAAAAATTACATATTAACATTCAGTATGCAAAATTAATTATATCCATTTGGACCGAATAGCATACCTGGCACAGTCAACTCAAGAGAAAATTCAAAGCAGAACGGGCTCCACTAATCAGCAACGACGAAGTAAAACGGGTCAAAGAGAAGTTTGGACAAGCAAGAAATCTAAAGACCACAGAAGAATCCACATCTTCATGTCCTAAACGACTGAAGCCATCTCTAGTAAGTCCTCAGGCTCAGCCTCTCAAGGGCGAAGGCAACTCATTTAGTCATACTGTATGCACATGAATAATCATGAGATATCTTCTTTGATGAAGGAATCGTGCATCATGGGGGAAGATGCTGCTTCAGTTGAGGCTCATATCAAGGTGCTACTTGATCAGTACAAAAGGCTACACCCTGACATGATGCTGGTGAAAGACCGCATGATGAAAACCTTTGCATGGAGACGAAGAGAAATAGCAGAAGGAATGCCTACTGAGGATCTCTTACAGAGATATCCATTCCTACGGACATCTGCAGGGGTAAGATCTGTTTAGCTGATTAGGATGCAACTAATGATTATTTTCATTGTCAGTTAACCTGTTAATAATTTTCTGCATTCATTGATTACTTAAGCTTTTCATAATCTTGTTCAATTTTCCCCCAAGTCTTGCTTGTAGCGGATGTGAGCCCCTTGCAGTAATTTTCATTATCATATAAGCTGATGCCTATTTACCTGATTAAGCCATCACTTGTTTTGGTTTATAAAATGTCCCAATTGCTATAATTTAGGAGTTGGTATGGATGAACAATTGCTTTTTACTTTGAAAAAATCTCAAACTCTTTGTCAAAATACTTGGAAATTAGGTACTCAAGTATTCCATTAATTGTTGCAGCTTTAAATCTGATGCCAACTTGAGCAATGGATGGGATAAATGAAGGCACTTCAAATTTATCCCAGGCTGCATGTTAAACTTGAGAAAGTTTGTTTAAAATCTTTATAAAATGTCTTGTCTATTTTACTTAAATTTTCAGCTGTGCAACGAGGTTGATGCTTTGCATCCCTCTGCAGTCAACCTCTGCCAACGCTTCAGAGAGAACTTCACCTGTGTTCTTTCAAATATTCTTAAACTCATCATCAAGGATTTGCCACTAAAGAAAATCTACATGGAGGCAAGAGAGGACGCACTGACTGAAGACATTACAGGTGAGGATTTGAACACAAGCAAATAGTCAGTTTTGCTCCATAATCTTGTAATTTGTGTGAAGTCTCTTCTAAAGAGAATGGCAACAGTTGCACAGAATTATCATAGGATGTATAATGCAACATTATTCTAATGTGTTTAGTTTCTTTCATGACCCAATGTACTGTAGAGACTTTAGTGCAGTAGCCTGTCTGTGGAAATTTGCACAATGTTTTTAGTTGAAATTTGGTGACGCACACTCACAGTAATACCATCTGTATGACATAGGAATTGACTTCAAGGGGGGACTTCTCCTCCTGCCATCAATTTTCAAAGAGAAAATAGAAGATTTCATCATCCTTGGAGAGGTAAATACCTGACGCCATCCTTTGCCACTGGCCACAAGTTAATGTTCTTTTGGATCAGTGTGCATTTCTCATCAGTTCTAACATTTTATATACATATACCATCATTTTTTCCCCTCTTATGTAGAATAATCCTCTAACCCCATACCCAACCATTCAAATGAAGGACCGGGATTGGAAAACTGCCTTCTCCAGACAATGTCACAGTGTTGACAGTTGAAGGAATTGAGGTTTGTTCCTGCAGTTCACTGGATGAAGCCTACATCGCAGCTTTCTGCACATTCTTTGTGTTCAACATGACCTATCCTGCATACCTCAGAAAGACGCTGATGTTTCTTCAAAGTTGTATTGCAAACATCATTGAGCAGGGAGACAAACCCCTGCCAGTAACTGTCACTCGAGTGCTCAACCACCTATACTGAACATGCCTGGACCACCAAAATGTTCAAAAAGGACCTTTACACTTCAGAAACTGATTCAGGATGTTGGACTTGTACATGGCCATGAACCTCACTTCAGCATAACCTGTGGGATAAGTAACTGCCAGTCAGCTTTTTCCAAGTATCATTCTTTTAGGCGGCATGTTTATCAAAAACACAAAGACACTTTTTCAAATTGCTCCAAGGTAACTGAAGAACATTTCAAAGAACACACAAACACAGAAGTTGAACACACACACAGAGTTCAACAACCCACACCACCCAGTATGGACAGTTTACTTGAGAATTTAAGAGACCATTTGTTTAGCTTTATACTCAAGTGTTCTGAAAAAAATAATCTGTCCATCTCTGTCCAGCAAGACATTGTTGATAAGTTTTTGTTGTGTTTCTTTAAAGAAAACTACGACTCATTTATTTCATATCATTTGGATAAGAATGGTTTCCACATCACTGATTGTCCAGAACTTGAGCAGGTTTTGTCAACCACAGACTTTTTCCAGAAAGCATGTGATTTAATTCGCTCACCATTCATGATAAAAGAACACTGCAAATCCAAAATGAACATGACAGAACCCATCAGTTACACAGTAAGAGACAATTCAGGAATGGAAATAGGTAGTTACTCTTATGTTCCAATCACACCAGTATTAAAAAGCTATTGTCAGGTGGAGGATGTGTGGGATCAGATAGTTTTGCATAACCACAGAAACCAAGATGAGGATGTTCTTACAGATTACGGTGATGGCATGTATTTTAAAGAGCATTCATTTTTCAAAGATCACCCTCAAGCTCTCAGGCTTCATTTTTACGAGGATGAGTTTGAAATTGTAAACCCACTTGGTGCTAAAAGAAATAAATACAAAATCTGTGCTTTTTATTATACAGTAGGGAATATGAGTGTAAAATATCGCTCAAAGTTGAGTCACATTCATTTAGCTTTGATGGTTCGCCATTCACATTTAAAAGAATGTGGGCTTGACACTATACTACAACCCCTAATCGCTGACCTGGAGATGCTATCCACAGAGGGTTTCACTATCTGTCTTGAAGAAGTAGAGCACACAATTCTTGCTGCGTTAGCAACAATTTCATGTGACAACCTCTCTGCTCATATGATTGGACGGTTTTCAATGTCTTTCAATACTGGCCGAATATGTCGTTTTTGTATGGCCTCACATTCAGAGATACAACAAAAGTTTTGTGAGGACAGTTATGTTCTTAGAACAACTGAAGTACATAAATACCACAGACTGTGTGAAAAATGACAAAGACAGTGCTGCTTTGTACGGTGTCTATGGTAATTGTACATTTGATGCACTGTCTTACTTTGATGTGACAAAGTGTCTTCCACCGGATGTAATGCATGACTTGCTGGAGGGAGTTATCCCTCTGGTAATGAAGCTCATCATTTGTAAAGCTCATAATGAAAAGCACATAACCATAGCTGAAATCAACGATCAGCTGAAACATGTAAATATTGGGAAGAATGACAGACAAAACAAACCAATCCCACTGACTGAAAAGATTCTTAAAAATTCTAACATAGTAGGATCTGCCAGTCAAAAATGGTGCCTATTCAGGCTTTTTCCTTTTTTAATGGCTCACCATATTCCACCTGGTAGTCCATATTGGGATGTGTTCTTACTGTGTTCAGATATTGTGGATATCATAATGGCTCCCAAAATAAGAAAAGATGAACTTGCTCTTTTAAACTTGCTGATTCAAGAATTCCTTGAGAAAACTACTGAAGTCTTTGGAAAGGTTTTAACACTGAAGTGCCACTATCTTGTTCACTATCCTAGACTAATATTGATGTATGGTCCTCTTTGCCTTTTGTGGTGTATGAGATACGAAAGCAAGCATCAGTATTTTAAAAATATAGCCAGCAAATGCAGGAACTTTGTAAACATTACTGCAACTCTGAGCAATCGTCATCAAATGAAGCAATGCTGGGAGTTTTCTTCAGATCGGTTGCAAGGTGACTTTGAACATGCACTCAGCAAAAGTGTTTGTGTGCCATTTTCATCTCTGCCAGGTGATTTACAGAACACTTCGGAGTTACACAAAAGTTTTCAAAATGTGCAGTTTCAGGATAAAGTGCTTCAGTGTGTGTCTGCTATATCTGTCAGTTGTGTCAAATATGCCACTGAGGATGTTTTTGTAGTTGGCCATGTACACACTGAAGCCATCCCTTTATTCTTGAAAATCAAGTACATTCTGAATGTTGACACTTGTTGGGTGTTGTGTGGGAAACTGTTATTTCTTTGCTCTTTTGACAGTCATTTCCATGCTTACCAAGTAATGGTTGACAATGACTGGATTCTGCTCAATCCGGGAAATGAGTTGGACTATCAAGCCCTAGATACATATGTAGTTGATGATAGACTCTTTGTTTCTTTGCGGTATTCTGTGTAAATATTAAGTGATTGTTTAAGACTTTTCCCATAAAATGTATTGATGTCAATTTCTGTGACATTGTGATTTTATGTTCTTGTGATGAAAATAAAGTCACAAAGCAAATATTGTGGTCAGTTGGGGTACATTTTTGTCTCTTTGAAGTCCAGAATAGGTTGTCGCTGGGGGGGTACCCTTATGAGTACCCTTTTGTACCATTTTAAATGGGAACATTTCTGTACTATAGTTTGAAGGTACATTTATGTCTTGCAGAGTACATAATTGTACTTTAAGTGGTACAACTTGATATGGTACAAAAATAGACCAGAACTGAAGGGTACAGAAATGTCTCTCAAAAGAGTACACCCCCAGCGACAAGCATTTGTACCTTTTTAGGTACAAGCTGGTACCTCTATTTTTGAGTGTGTATGTGATTTTCTTTTTTTCTTTGTTTTCTGGCAAAGCAGTAAATCATTATGACAAGTGTAATAAGCGTTGATGGGAAACCAGATGCTGACGTTCATTCATGAGGTGTGAACGTGAAAAAAGGAAGCGTTTACAAAATATACCAGTGCCACCTGAAAAATGTCTTCATATATTATGAGGACCTTTCGCAAAAACTCACCCCCAAACGGCCATTGTTTAGTCAAACATTATTAGCATCTCTGACTATGTAAGCTAGGCCCAACACTCCCCAAGATGGTGAAGTGATATTATATAACTCAGACAGCAAGTATCCCAAGAGTTTGACTCGTGGAGTCGTGTCTTTTTTCTCTTCCCAAAGCCAAAAACACAACTGGAGGGGTGACTACAATAATTTAGGCCTCGCTCCTTGTTGAGTGTTACAACAATAAACAATATCTGCTCAAAGGTGAGACAAGTGTTGTCTTGCTCTAAAGGCGATGATGTCAACAAAATTGTTTATCAAGGCCGTGATAAAGATTAATTAACATTGTGTATTATGGTATCATTGCTAGAAGACGACCTTCTAAGCTTAGTAAGCCCATTAGCTAACTTGGGTGAATGGAAAGTTAGCTGTTCACTATCTTAATGTTGGGTGCTGAAAACCTCCTAATGTTAGATTTATCCAGTTTAACTAGTTACTTAAAGTCAACAAGTTAACATATAATATTTGCCTCCTAATGCACTGGCACACAAGGTATTGCCGTCATGACATTCGCTAACACACCATCAGCTACAGAAAGCTTGATGGACGTAGCAACAGTAACCAAGGGAGGGGGTTTTGTGAAAGGTCAGTCCTATTTAAAATTAGGTTAAAATTAGTTTAAATAAGGTTTTAATAACTATGATTATTATTCTATTCTATTCTATTCTATCTTCATTTAGCAGATGCTTTTATCTAAAGTGACTTGCAGGAAATCCTTTTTTTTTTTTTTTTGTCCTGCACACACAAAAACTTGCACAAATCATCTCATTTTTACTGAACATATTGCTTGAGTTCAGCTATAGCTGTTCCAAACTTACTGCCATGCAAATGCATGTGTGTTTTTTTTCCTGTACTATCTACAGCAGAATGCTTTGACAAGCCAACAAGCTTGTCCTGACATGACACTTAACGTCAGAAAGGTATCTTTGAACATGCGTGGAATGCAAGCTGCAGGGCTAGATACTCATAGGGTAATAATGTGCTTTAAGTGATCCTGAGAGAGATTTGAGGCATAATTTACTATTGCAACAGAATGCTAAATGAATCTCAGCTTCATTGTGGCTCCTTTCACTTTTATAAAACCAGCAACTATGAACAGAGCTCTATAAACCTGTTTGAAAAAGGAGGTGTTGAACTTTGGTCCTGTGGTGTTTTGATAAAAAAAAAAAAATCTACATACTCTACCTCCTAAAAGTTAATGATCTGCTTTTTGTGTATCAGAATGTTCCTAAACCATTACCAATTCATCTTATTTGACCGTCTTTAAACTACCTATTTTGTAACTGATTGTAATTACAAGAAAAGGAAGTGTCTCAACCAGGAATTAACCACTGAAGGCTCTTGGTCAATGACAACTTCTATATAAACTGTCCCTTGATCATACTGTTCACATGTTGAGATCATAAGACCAAGATGACACTGAACATGTGACTTTATTATTAAGAAATTGACAATATATGTTGTGGTATATCCACAACTGTGATTAGACTCCCTAAAAAAAATTACTTAAGGTGAAAGAATTTTCCCAAGAGGTCCTGCCTGCAGACCTCCACTGTGAGGTCGCTTCCGGTGCAGGCTCCACTGTCAGTACGCCTCCACTGTCAGGACGGTCAGAACAGGAAACAATTCAAAATAAAAGCGCAAATCTGTTTATCGTACTTCCGGTTGATACATTTCAAAATATAATCGCAAATGCGCTTTCGTCTAATCACTTGCCTCTCAAATGATTATTAAGTACATGAGAGCTTAAATTCCTTGTCTATTGTAAATATCGTTTGTTTTAATTTATTTATATTGTAAACGTCAGTTTCCTACTTCCACTTAGGAAATTTCAGGATATCTCCTTTCTGGGACCAGGAACAGTTGATTAAATCTGGTGGTGATCCGAATCTTTTTTTTCTTTTTTTTGGGGGGGGGGGGGGGTGTTGACTTGACCTACAGTCTAGCCTCTATGGGCTTGACCGAGGTCTGCGCTCATTCCCCCCCCTGTTTTCCTTCTATGCTGCACACAACCAGTTTGTATTAATTCTAAAAAATAAAATAAAGCTTTAGATTTCTGCAACTGAAGCATTCATCCTACTTTTTAAAAACGTTTTTTGCCATTTAGTAATATCTATTGCACTGGTTAGCTTTAGAACTTGAAAAACAAATTGTGATTGACATGAATCTGAGCTCAGTTATCTTTATAACCTACTATAAAGCTGAGGATCTTGAAAAGAGGTCAATAATCAATGAAAACAATTTAGAGCAAAGAAAGACAGTAGCTTGTGCAGAAATTGTCTTTTATACTTGATATATTTATTTATATAAGAAGTATCTATATATTTAAATATTTGTAATCATGGTATACTAATTTTTTACTCATATTCATATGCCAACATATTATATTCTTTGAAAGCTTTGAAACATCAGCTTTCTAATATCCTGTCAGATAAAACAATACATAAGAGTTTGCCTCACACTTTTGGACTCACCAAACATCTGGATTCTGCACATCCACACACCAGGATTTTATTCATACACCTCTGCTTTTAACATGGTCCACATGCACCTTGATTCATTGCCAATTAGACTTGCAAGTCCACCCAACATTGATTTCACAGATTGGGAACTTTCTAAGGGCAGGCCTCAGAAAGGTCTAATGCTTTCAAATATTAAGCATCAGTTTGAAACACAGGACTGCCACAGGGCTGTGTTTTGTTTTCTGCTCTTTTCTCTGCCTGCCGATCATCTATTCTTTTCTATTCTACTGTTATTTAGCAGATGGTTTTCTCCAAAGTGACGTACATCAGAGTAAGAACACAAGCAGGAAATCAAACCGCACAGATAAGTGACAGACTGCTGCAAGTCTGGTTGGACACAGATGTTGTCCTGTAGTGCTAGTGGCAGCAAGTTTTTTTCTGTTTAAATTGCCATTTGTATAATCTAATATTTAATTGTATACTTTACACTATTTAGTCATTTACTGCCTTTTCATAATATTTATTCTTTATTGCACTGGTTTTTTGCTACATTTTTTAAAATGAGTTTTTCAGTTATATTTTTCTTCTTTACCACTGTAACATTTTTTCTTTGGTTCCATGTAGAAGCTAATTATGTTGTTGTGCTGCTGTAACACCTATGTACCACTACATACAACCCTATTTTTTTTATATCTACAATACAATCTAAGTTAATCATTAATCCATCAACGAGAAAAACATAACGTCAAGTTACAACATGCTCAAATGTTCTGTAGTCCTTTATTCTTGAACACAAACTCACTCACGTGTGAGACATTCACAACAGGCCAAACAATTTCTTTTGTCCATAATTTCCTCACAGAACTTCCACATGTCCTCAGTGCTGTAAAATTTAAACTTGAAGGGCTCCAGGATTGATTCCTTTTCATGATCATCCACTTCGTCCTCTTGAGACATTCTTCCATATTGCAGAAGAGCCTCAGCCTGATGCTCCTTCCCCATGCACAGAACACCAGGCAGGTCCACTTTAGCAGAGAAAAGTTGTTTGTTGTTCTCAACCCACTCAGCTGCATTTATGCAATCCCGAAGAATGCGATCGACCACCGAGTCCTGTGGAAAAGACATCCGTGCCATATCTGCTCCACTATTGTTATCTAAGAAAAAAAATTGATTGTGTGAAAAACTGTGAAAAAGCCTACCCCTTCCACTGGTGTGTCCATGTTGTCTAGTCTGCGTGACACCTCAGCCTGCTGACCTTTAAAAAAAGATCAGTTGTAATATTTAAAACACAAGATCCAAAAAAAAAAAAAAAAAGATCCCTTCAGTGTCCTCCTCTAATCAGTACACATGGACGTATTACAGAGCTCAACAAACATTTTTCTGGCCAATCAAGCATTATCTAGAGACTATATTTTTATATTGCAAACAGCAGGTCTGCCCTGAACTTGTGAATGACATATTCACTAAAGCAACCTCACAACTGCTGTGTAATCAGAAAAAAAAAAGATTAAAAAAAAAAAAAAATGTTGGTTTCTGACATGAAACAAAAGAAAAGCGTACTTGGAACTCAAACAAAATTAAAATCTGAGCTCAGTTATCTCATTCAGCTTCCTCTTCGTCATCCTAAACACTGGTGGCACTTCACCTCACAGGAGGGCCTTTGATGCATCTGTCCAGTGGGCAAACAGCTTTCCATGTCTAAAAAAAAAAAGATTAAATAATAGAAATCAATTTAAAATATTCTTATGACAAATTTAATCTATTAAAGCATCAAAACCTTTGCAGTCTCACCTTCCAAGGTCAAAGTTTTCCATGAGGATGATACACCACCGCTGTCGCAGAAGGGGCATGTCCATCTAAATAAATTGAGAGAGAAAAAAAACACACTGTCATAAAAACTTAGTTGTTGTAATTTTGAGTTTAGTTTGACGGCATGAATCTACTTACAATAGAGAAGTCGTAGGGAGCATCCAGTGTGGTGTAAAGAGCATACTAAGGATAAAACCAGCCATTTTTATCTTCTTAAACCACACAGAATTACACCAATAATTAATATATAACAAATAATGTCTCCCACCATCAACATGAAGATGCCACAGTCAATCCCATACAGCTGCCGTGGAAAACCCTCGGTATCATTAAGAAATCAAATAGGTAATTGTTATTTTCAAGTATTAAGTACTCAACTATTATAAGACATTATTATACATTTTACATTCTTTATATTTTTACCTGAATTTGTAATCCAGTTGTCTCTGTCCAGTTGCCAGGATTTAGTGACTGGGACAGTTTTCTAAAGGACAAATGCATTAATAGATTAAAAAAAAAAGCCAATAAAATTATAAATAAGGACTGTTCGGATGAACATGCATCACTGATTTAAATCAGGAACAGATCTACCATGCACATCTACTCATGCAAATTTTTTCATGCAGACTTTCATGCTGACATTCTCCTTTTAATTGTGCCAGTTTCTTAAGTCAATTGTGTGAAATATATACATATTGATAGGTGGTCATGTTAAATGTGTAAAACTAATATAAAATTTATAACTATGGTTTGATACAAAAGAAATAAATTATATATATATATATATATATATATATATATATATATATATATATATATATATATATATATATATATATATATATATATATATATATATATATATGTATATATATGTATGTGTGTGTGTGTAGCACAATATAAAGGCTGTCACACAGATCTGAACATGACCTGGTAAAAAAGAAAAAAAAAAGAACAGTTTTGGAACATGAACGCCAAAAAGCACACTGAAAACTTTTTGTTTAAAACCTCAGCAGTCCCCTCATCTCCTCATCGCCAAATCCAAATGGTGCTTCAGCACATTTTGAGTCAAGAAAGTATTTCTCTCAGTGTTGGTTTTAAAACCTGTAATTGTAGTTAGTGACATTTGTACTCAACAATGTGTCAGAGGAAAACAACACAACACAAAACACAACAACAGTACAACAATGTGTTAGAGGAAAACAACACAACACAAAACACAACAACAGTACAACAATGTGTTAGAGGAAAACAACACAACACAAAACACAACAACAGTACAACAATGTGTTAGAGGAAAACAACACAACACAAAACAACAGTACAACAATGTGTCAGAGGAAAACAACACAACACAAAACACAACAACAGTACTGTAATAAAAAATTAACATACTTTTGTTAACTTTTCCTATTAACATTTCATGACATACATACCCCCCTGTTACAGCAAACATTCTTACTTACAGAGAGCAGGAAATGCCCAGGTTTCCACACAGGAATGACAACGGCCTCTCTGAATGAAGCATCACTCTAATAGACAGTAAAATTCAAAAGCAAACAGGTAAAGCACATTAGACATATCTTAACAAAATTCATACCTAGGACATGTAGCGCTTACAGGTAAGCTTGCAAGTGGATCACATGATGTTGGTTTTCTCCAGGTTGGTACAACATAGAGATCAGCCACAAAAATGGTTTTCCCCTGTGGAACATATTTCAAATCTTAGCAAATACCCACATGGAATAAAAAGGAAAAGTATATTCCAAAACCAATATTTATGCTTTATACCTGGGATTGAGCAATTTTCTCAATGACTTCGAAGCAAGCATTTCCTATCTGCAAACCAAGGACAAAGCAAAACTTAGCAACGTCATACCACAATGAGCTGACAATGAAATGGGTCCAGATGTTAACTTACGGTTGATTCCATCTCCTTGTCCAATCCAAGGCCCCAGAAGTCAGCTCGGGTCAGGCAACTTTTTTCTGTTTTTACAATGAGCTCGCCTGCAGGGTTGTCAGTGTCCAATACATGTTTGAGCTGATTGTTGGGAAAAAAACAAAATGATAACAAATGTAAAATAAAAACTGATAACATAGGAACCTGGGTGATCAGGCTTTGAGATGAGAAGCACGAAGCTCTGTCTCATACAATCACACAGCTGTTGCTTTCTTTCAGAATACATTCCAGCTGCTCCTGGGCAGGATGAAGCTTGAAGGTCCATGATGCTCGGCATGGTCTCAAATTCTCGCTTTTTGTGATTATTTCACAATGTGGTCCACAGACCTTGGTGTCTATTAAAATGGAATTAAATAATAAAATTTTGCTCATATTTTTTGTACTTTTTACTTTTTGTGTGGAATTTATGAAAACATACTGCCTACCTGTGTTTGGGTCAATAAGGAGCCCATGTAGCTGCTGAGGTGTTCCAGCTGCTAAAGGATGATGCTGTGTAGGCATACAGGGTGCTGGGGGTCCTGAGGTTTAAGAAGTCAATATTAAGCAACATAAGCATTATATTTTCAATTACAACAAAGAAACAAAACTTGTCTTTAAATGAGTTTTTACCAAATACTGCTTGTCCAAATTTGTCCAGAGTGATGTCTTGCAAGTGATGTGAGTCACGTCCTCTCCTTAGTTGCTTTTCTAAAAGCTCAGCATTTGTTTTGTTGTTTCTGTGATGTTTTAGGTTTCTCATCAAAAAAACATGTGTTGAGGGTGCCATGTTATTGAGGAAGTAGTTGTTTTTGCGCATACATGAAAAAATTGCTCGGCCACCTGGCTATTCAATGAACCCTGAAGTTCTGGAACTAGGTTGATCCTCCTCAACACGTCCTGTGGGTCTTTGGTATTTGTCTCATGGAATTTGTCATACAAGACATAGTGGTCTGAGGAGCCAGTGCATGGATGCCCATTTTTATCAGGATTCTGCAACATTTCAACCAGCCATGGCAGGGAGATCTGGAGTTTGTTCTGCTGAGCTTCTGTGATGTTCTGTGGTGTCGATGCCGCCAATCTCCCTTCATGTGGTCTGAAAGGTATCATAGTTGGCCAACGCAGGTTGGCATGAGTTGCCAGACCCCGAGCAAAGTCATAAACAATGACATTTGGCAGGTGTTTCCAGGATAGAAGAAGGTCAGCAAAATCTCGTGGAGATTCTGCACGCAGGTTAAACTTCAAACTGTACACCACACCATGTGGACAGAGAACCACTGACCACCCACCTTCAATGGAAAATTTTAAAAAGTTTTATAATAAACATGCAGACATTATTATGTAGTTGTGCAGTTAAATATTAAATGTGAATTTTACCAGATGCTCCCCAGATTTTCTGAAAGATCTTGTCGTAAGAGTGTCGTGTCTTCATCTTTTGCCTAAGTCTGAGAATCAGATCCATCCGGGATCCCTTCACATCCAAACGGTAGGCCTTACACAGTTTACGCACAGTTGAAACCTTTTGAAATACAGACAAGATATAAAGGAAGATGTTACTACACAATGCATCTCAAACAAATATACATGTTCATACACAACAACTCTACCTTCTGCTTCATGAGCTCGTCCACCAGTCGGTCCTCTGACACCATGCTGACTTCAGCTTCAGTGGAGGATTTTGCTGAGGAAGCTTTTTCAAATTCTGTGTTTAACGCCATCTCAGACTGACGCGTATTCTTTCCAATCCACGGGCCCCAGTACTCCAAACTTGGCTTTACACTGAAGCTGTTCTTTGCACCACCTGTGAAAAGTATGTGAGACATTCTTAATATGCTTAAATGCATTGGATCATTAAGTGAGAGTAATTACTAATTTACAGAACAATACATTTATACATACTTTGGACAAACCCGCGAGAAATCATCTCCAGCTGTACAAAGTCCCAGAATTCTTCAATGTTAACTTCACCAGTGAAGTTCTCAGGGGTATCTTTAATGTCACTCACTGAAATACAAAATCATTTCACTAGTTTTGCAAATAATATGAGATAATTCTTTCCCAACACAGAAGATACTGTGACTTACCAGGGAAGTTAAACACTCCTTTCTTGTGGAGGTCCATTACAACTACTGGAGGATAGCAGCCACAGGAAACACAAGAGAAAGAGGACTCATGGCTTGTCAGTGCCTCAAAGTGGCAGCAGGCATGCAGAACCTCATCTTTGGCAGGAATTGTCACTTTCCTCAGGCCTTCAAGTGCACTTAATACCTTGGACACTGAGACACTGTTCTGTAGAAGATGCAGAGTAAAATAAAAAAACAACAATGTAAGATTATAATGACAAATATGCCAACACATGTATTCAAGTATTTGTCATAAACGGTATACTGTAAATACCTGTAGGTTAAGTCTCAGGTAGACACACAGTTCAAGGGTCAATACAATATGGTCATCAAAGTTATGCAGACCGTCCTGCCATTCCTGATATCTATAGGTCATGTGACACACTGGACATCTCCGGAAATAGGTTGATACATCTGGTGTATATAAATCATGAATACATCATTAACATAGTGTTACATGTTCTGCCAATTTCCACAATAGCCTGCAAAACACAAGTTACTTACTTTCAATTACCCCATTCATGCTAATTATTCTGGCTTTTCTGGAGATTCTGGTTGACTCTTCCAGATTTACAGCCTCTGGACAGACGGCACAAACTGTCTCTGATGGTTGCAACTCTGTCACATAGTCTGTGAGTGCTCTTGGTTTTACAATGTCATCTGGCAAGTTAGCTGGAAGATTTCTATGTCTGTATGTATACTCTACAACTTGTTTGAAGACTTCTGCTGATGGTGGACAGACAGTATCTTGGTGCTTTTTTGATGTATTGATTTCTCCTGTTCTGAACACATCCCGGTTCGTTTGAAACAAATGCCATTTGCTAATATTTTTGTGAGCACATGACATTCTTGGTTTGGCACAAGGGCAATGCCATGTGTTTACTGATGAATTGTATGTTACAAATATCCTTCCAAGACGACTGTAATAATGTAAAGTTGGCTCATGGACTGAAAAACAAAGGTATTTTGAGCTTCAACACATAGAGGGACATGTGCTGCCTGTGCATATTTTTGCCTTTTCATACAGGTTAACTTCTTGGTATCACCAAAAAATTTTAAGTGCACCATTTCTGTCAACACTTCTTCTCTGAGGCATTCTTCAGTAGCTATGTCTGTACAGTATTGCAAAGAGCGGATGTGTTCACATTGTGTAAAGGGTAATCCACTGCGTGATGCCATTTTGGAGTATTGGTTGCATTCTTCCAACTCACACTGAATCCTGTGTACTCGACCCCAGGTTTTGTTTTGTACATGTATGGGAACTGAAAAGCCATGCCCTCCTTTTTGGACAGCAGAAATCCCATTTTTGGCATCCACACAAACACTCTTTAAATGATCAGTTTCTGTTACATCCTTCAGTTTTTTGCGGTGCTTCCTCTGGATGTGTTTGGCCAAGTTTCTCTTTAAATAAGTACCTGTACAGAGGGGACAATTAACTTTTTTAAGTTTGGATTTTTGACCTTGAGTCTCTTGGGAAGTAAGTGCAGCAGCAGAGAAAACCAAAGAAGATGATGGTGTCATATGTGTCTCTGCTGAGGAGTGGATGGTAGATGTTTGAATTGATTGGGCAGAAGGAATAGTACATATGGTTGTATCTTTTTGCACAACAAGGTCTGGTGATGGGGATATTGTAGTTGGTGGAAGTAGAGGAATGGATGCAGCAGATGAACTCGGTTGCTGGGAGGGCAACGATGAATCCTGACTCTGTTTGGACTTTGCAGTAGCCGAGGTGGACATTTGTTGTATAGGACAAGACTTTAAGTGTGCTTCCATGTCTATCCTTCTAACTATGGTATTGTCACAAACAGGACAATGATAATGTCCCCCATTCCTGCAGTTCAGATTGCAGCGGCAGATCTTCTTATCTAAGAGTAGGTCCAGAAAATGTTTATATTAGACAATGACACACAACTAATGTGAGTGAGGGTTAGACACAAATACACGCAAATATATACATGTCTGTACAACTTTAATCTAAAATGGAGTGAAATTACCTTTAAATGCAACAGCATTTTTCATGTGGACCTCCAAATGCCGCTGAAGTCTGGCTGGTTGGCTTGGTTTAAACATGCTTACTGGACAGAAGGGGCAGTGGAACTTACTGCAGCATGTTGTGCAGCGTTCCAGTGCAGGCTTTCCACAAACGATCGAATGATGCATCTTCAAAAGATATTAAATGCATGTTTATATTATCGTATATAAACTTCAATTAAATTAACGTATATTACCTAATGATGTATATTGTTACATACAAACAAATGCGAACAGTTACTTTACGTGATGCGCCGAAAAGTTAATAATCACATATAATTTAAGGACTTGACGCTAACCGCCATTGCCGAAAGCTAACTTTGGCGTTAGCTCACTTAGCATCAAAACGACAACCCACACCGACATGTAACATTCCATCATTTGCATCACCTTATTAATGACTTCTTTAACGTTGCTATTTTAAAGCATCTATGTTATCAAATAAGATTTCAAACTAAGTATTTACTTTTTGTGGAAACGCAAAATCATCAACTCACCGCTATTCGAGACAGATATCCTGGCTTGCTGGTCTCCTCTGAAATAAACGGCAGGCAGGTGAAAAAAAAAAAAGTCTGCACTTCCTGTTATGACCGTCCTGACATTGGAGCCTGCACCGGAAGCGACCTCACAGTGGCGGTCTACAGGCAGGACCTCTTGGAAATTTCATGGAAATCTGCCGTTAACATTTTGAGTTATGTTGCAATCAAACAAACCCACACCGGCAAAAACGTAACTTCCTAAGTGGAAGTAAGAAACTGACGTTTACAATATAAATAAATTAAAACAAAACGATATTTACAATAGACAAGGAATTTCAGTTCTCATGTACTTAATAATCATTTGAGAGGCAAGTGATTAGACGAAAGCGCATTTGCGATTATATTTTGAAATGTATCAACCGGAAGTACGATAAACAGATTTGCGCTTTTATTTTGAATTGTTTCCTGTTCTGACCGTCCTGACAGTGGAGGCGTACTGACAGTGGAGCTGTACCGGAAGCGACCTCACAGTGGAGGTCTGCAGGCAGGTGCCTCTCGGCAACATTCATCAGCTGCTCATGCATCGTTGCGCGTAATTGTTCTTTTTATGATGTGCCATCTCTGAATCAGTCCTCAGTTGATCAATCTCTAACCTGCAAGCCCGATGTGAGCACTGGCTGACTTTCAGTTACAACACACAGTATAATTAAAAAAATGATTGTCTCTGAAGAATTCTTGTCACATCAGTCATTTTATTACTGTTACTTTAATCACAGTGCTTTTCCTGATGACACCTGATCTTTCCTCAATCAGCGACAGTAAAAGAGGATAGCAGGAACTCGTGCAGTGTGAATTCCCACTCAGCAAGTATAGTCCAATCTTGCGCAACCTGCTTAAGCCAGGGAAGTGAGTCATTTCCCTGAGATGGCTATAAAAGGGACACTTCTCAGTGCTTCATTCAAACAATGCGAGGAAACAACCGCAGAACCTGAAAAGGCAGAAGAGAAAAGACACAAGAAAAAGAGGAAAGGAGCAGAATCTAGAACAAATTCCTTCTCTTTCTTGGCTTTTGTTGTTGCTGTATTGCAGAAATTCTAAAGAGAAAATGAAGAGCAGCAAAGTTATTGTCGCCTTTGCCGTGGTTTTCCTGGCCTTCTTTGCCATCTGCGAAGGTAAGCTTCATTTAATACTCAGTTTTTTTTTTTCTTCAATGTACCTAAACTTGTCTAAATACTCTGCTGCACCTTGTGACTTTATGCAACTCCTGTTTCTGTGCAGGGATGAGTCTGAGAAGTCTGGGAGTGGAGCAACATTGCCGTTGCAACCAGACAGAGAGCAGACGCATCGGCCGGCATATCGGCCGGCATATCGAGAAGGTGGAACTGATTCCAGCAAATTCCCACTGCGAGGAGATTGAGATCATGTAAGGAGCGAAGCCTTCATAACTTGATAGTGATGAAGATGATAGTATTATTTAGATTTTCTCATGGCCGTTTCTTTTGGTGCATTACCTTCATGAAAACTTATATCTCCGTTTACTGCTATGTGTCGTAGTGCTACTCTGAAGAAGGATGGCCAAAAGGTTTGTCTGGATCCTAAAGCTCCCTGGGTAAAGAAGTTATTGACAAGATCTTGTCCAGGTAAGATATTCCTTATCAATATGTCTGCAAAATGATATGAGAGTGTGCAGCATTTGACTTCACTTTTACACAAAAATAAACAAAAAAAAAAAAAATTATTTTATTTCTTTATTTTGTTTTTCTGCAGCAGAGGGCAGTGAGGAAACATGATGCAAGTTTTCAGTGGTCAACAAACTTAAACTAGCAGGAACTATTTCCAGATCATCGTGCTTTTCTTTTTATTATCATGAACCTGATCCCCTGTTGAAAAGACAGCAGAACTCACTCACTCAAGTTGTTTAGTTGTTTGTATCAAACACACTATTTAGTCTGATGTCTGATGACATGAGATATATATATATATATATATATATATATATATATATATATATATATATATATATAATAATGTCACTTTGTCTGTCTCTGTTTGGTGTAAAATGTTACTCTTGTTCTCTTCTGATGTGGTTATTTATTTATGTATGTATTTATGATATATTAATATTTCGGTGGTGTTACGGCTGCCTGTATTGTTTTTCAGTTTACTAATTCTGAACCTTCAGCTAGGATTCCTGCTCAAACACTACTCTGATTGCTGCCTCCTGGCTGGGATTGGTCCTTCATGTCACCTGCTCATCTCCACCCTGCCCATTGGATAATTGGAACTCCGGACTCAGCTGACTCCACTAATCACCAGGACTTAAAAGACACCAGGAGTCTTTCATTCAACGGCTACCACTGGCTCAGTAGTGGTCTGCCCTCAGCCTGTGTTGTGGCTCTACCGTGTTGTAGTTCTGGAAGGACTTTTTGACTTTGTATAAAATCCAGTCCTGTTATGTCTGTTAGTTTTTGTTATGGAATAGTTAAACCAGTGCTGTATTTTGTTGGATAACCACTTTACGGGCTTGTTTTGCTTTTGGTTTGGCTATTTTGAGGCCATTCCTGGCCTATTCTTGCCTTGTCTTCCCCCTTGGACAATAAATCTGTCTTGGTCCACATGTACACCTGGCCACAGGTTTTTCTTTTGTGCGGCTCAATTGCCCTAGCAGAGTCTGGGTCGTAACAGGTGGTCTTCTTTATTTATATTAAATATTCACATGAAATCGGTAATATAAATGGTTTAGTTATTCATGATTTAACTAACGCTAACACACCATCAGCTACAGAAAGCTTGATGGACGTAGCAACAGTAACCAAGGGAGGGGGTTTTGTGAAAGGTCAGTCCTATTTAAAATTAGTTTAAATAAGGTTTTAATAACTATGATTATTATTCTATTCTATTCTATCTTCATTTAGCAGATGCTTTTATCTAAAGTGACTTGCAGGAAATCCTTTTTTTTTTTTTTTTTTTTTTTGTCCTGTCCAGCATCTCAGCATACAGAACAACAATCTGCGTGCCATATTTTTGCCAGACAGATTTGCTCTGTGAAGGGAGACATCTCATGTATATAGCTGCCCTTGATAATCTGAATATTTTTGTTATTATGATAATTATTTTATTTTATTTATTTATTTTTTCCTTTTTTCATTTTGCAGTCATCGTCAGTCTTGATATGGCCGAGCTGGACCTGGCAGGGAAAGAGGAAAAAAAGAGGAAATGAAAGGAGGAAAGAGAGAGAGAGAGAGAGAAAATAAAGGCGTCTAAGCTGCTAAAGTTACAGTATTTGCAAAACAATATAAAGTACTGAAAAAAAAACAACAAGACATAAGTAGGATAGTGACAATATTCAAAAACAGACAAAAAAAAAAAGAAAAAGAAAAGTAAAAAAAAAAAAGTAAATGAATTAATAAAATAACAATTACAATACCAACCGTTATTAAACATACCTACAGAGAGTCATCAGCAACATTTAGTAGGAAGCGGATAGGAAGATGAGCGCTTTGTGGGCGTGCACGTGTGAGTGTTCAACCTGTGATCATGCAATCAAAGATCAGCTGAGTGCTTGAAGGGGAGCATGACCACAACCCGAGGCGTATAGGGGAGGAACCCAAAGCCCCCCAGGGCCCAGCAAGCCCACCACGCACAGAGCCCGGGCAGGCAAAGCAGAGAGAGCTACGCCCCCCGAGCCCAGAGCAGTGGAAGCCTCCAGGCAGGCGCCACCCGGCGCGACGAGGCAGGGGCACCGGGTAGCACAGGGCGACGGCAAGCTGGCCCGGCGGGTGCCGGGTGCCGAAGCGCATGGCCGCACAGAGAACCGGCAGCCCACAGGCCCCAGGACCACCCGTACCCCCTGGCAGAGACCCGGCCAAGACCCAGCGGGCCCCGCCCGCCCAGAGCAAAACCATCGCGGGCCGGCGCCACCACGATACCAGGGGCGGGATCCCCAAGGACAAGGACACGTCCGTAGACCCTCCCCCCAACAAACCCTCCCCACAACCCTCCCGCTGCATCCTATCCCCCCTCACCAGCACCCTCCCCATCCCTCTCCCTCCCAAGCCCTACTGTCCCCAACACTCCCCCCCCCCCCCCCCCCCACCCCTCCCCCACCCAGGTCTGTTGAGTTCCTGTATTACACCACTTCTCTTTCTCTTATCACCTTAAATTCCTCCTTCTAGGATTTGAAGGGCAGCTGCTGCTTGTTGTTGCCCTCATAGAGTTAAATGCTGTTCAAGCTCTTTGGTAGTCCAACCCATCTGTGTCCATCCATCCATCCATCCATCCATCCAATTATCCATCCATCCATCCATCATCCATCCATCCATCCATCCAATTATCATCCATCCATCCATCCATCCATCCAATTATCCATCCATCCATCCATTTATCCATCCAATTATCCATCCATCCATCCATCCATCCATCAATCCACCCATCGAATTATCTATCCATCCATCCATCCAACTATCCATCCATCCATCCATCCATCCATTTTATTAACCACTCAGTCCAATTCAACCTATTCCAGCAATCATTGGGCAAAAGGCAGTGAACACCCTGGACGACTTGCCAGTCCATCACAGGATCCATAAAACATTTACAGTTTTCATTTTGTTGCTGATCTAAATCAAAAACATGTTTCATTAAGTCACCTACATTAATGTCCAGTTCCTATTACCGAGGACCACAGCAGATTTTAGATGTTTCCTTCTTCAATAGATAAGCAAGTCATTAACAGGCTTGGACAGAATTTGACAATAAGGTGTTAAGAAAGTTGTTTAATTTAAGTCAAATGTGTTAGAGCAGAGAAACATGAAAAATATGCAGAATGGCAGACCTTGAGGACTTACATTGGACTAAGATAATTTAAACACAAAACAAAATTTTTCTCAAGCTGTTTTTTGCCCTCATGTTTTGACTGAGTTCTACAGAAATGTTTTACCTCAAAATGACACAATGACTATTACGAAAATTATACCATTAGAAGCTGTATGAGACCACTTCTGCCATGAGTGAAGTTGTTAATTTTGCAGCCATACAAATGAAAGTTCGGTTTACACTTTACAATAATGGTACAGATCATATACTTAAGTAATGTGTAATACATGATGAACTAATGTATTTATCATGAATTCCTGTTGCTCATCATGAACTGATGATGATCTCAATGTTGATTCATGTGTTCACTTGATCCTTAATTGATCATGAGTTAATGAACATTAGTTCACTGTTAATTCATCAATATGATGACATATTTGTCAGTTTAAAAGAAGTTAATTTGGGTGAACATGGATGTAAAAGCACTTTGACTGACGATTAATAAAGGTTTATCTTAGGTTTTTTGTTTGTTTTTTTTTGTTTTGTTGTTACTAAAGCGGCTGTGCATTTGATATAAAGTATTTCCTTGATATACCAGTGTCTTATCTTTATGAAATTTACTGCATTAATACAGTGATATTAAAACCCTAATAATCACTCCAAGCACTTTTACATATCCATGTTACCCAAGTGAACTTCTTTGAGTGTGTCTTACTTTAGATAAAACTAAAAAAAAAAAGTAGCAGGGAATTAAATTATGTATTTGTATCTAAACCAACAAATTTGTTGACATATTGATGAATTAACAGTGAACTAATGTTCATCAATTGATGATCAGTTAGGGGTCAAGTAATCACATGAATCAACATTGAGATCATCATTAGTTTATGATGAGCAACAGGAAATCTTGTGTCTTCATAAATGAATGCATTAGTTCATCGTGAGTTACACATTACTTAAGTATATGATTTGTACCATTATTGCAAAGTGTTACCGAAAGTTCCTTATAGTGAACATCATTGTCCATAAGATGGCGATGTCCATTCACTGACCTTCATGATGCACTACAAGAAATGCTTATTTTCCTTTTCACGAATAAAGGAAAGTGCAATGTTACACGTTTTATGTATTTGTGCTTAAGGAAAATATGAAAATATGAGGAGAAGGTGTGATGTTTTATAGGACGCAGAGCTTTTTTCACAAATTTCAATCCTCTCCAATCAAAGAGATTTAAAGTTTACCCATCTTAATATGAACAAAAGTGGACTGTGGTCATGACAGGTCATCGTTCCGTCACAAGGTTGACACACACACACACACACACACACACACACACACACACACACACACACACACACACACACACACACACACACACACACACACAAATCTACAATCATTCACAACCAAAGTCTTAACTAGTTTCAGACACATCATGTAGAGCCAGAACTACTGGAAACTTTCTTTGTTGCAGAGAGAAAAAACAAATCCAACTGAAGTCCAAACCAGACACTGATGCAACAGAGCATAGCAGAAAGCATCTAATCCACCATCCTGCCTCAACATGAAAATGTCATATTTACCATTATAAACAATATCAGGTGAAAGACTGGTTGTCATTTATTTTGAAAAGTTCATCTTTATGGTTATTGATCCTGAGTTTATTTGCACAAAAGAACCTTTTCCATTGTGGTGCTGTATATTCTTTTCTCCAAAAGAATTAATAATTAATAAGTGGCAAAGTTGTTAATGGACTCACAGCATATCTATCTATCTATCTATCTATCTATCTATCTATCTATCTATCTATCTATCTATCTATCTATCTATCTATCTATCTATCTATCTATCTATCTATCTATCTATCTATCTATCTATCGAAAAGAAACAACAGTAGATGGGTCGATGCAAATAACAGTTTATTCACATATAATGAAAAAATGTAAATGTATTTTTACATGACACAAACATCAGAACGGACACACATAAGTGCAAAGTTATTACACCAATGCAACACTGCTGCACCGTGTGGAAAAAAATAGCAAACGATAAAAGAAATATATATATATTCTGAAAATTTACAAAAAGCTCTTTCAAAGTGAGCAGACAGAAGGTGCTTAATATTTTATTCAGGAAAAGTTTTGTGTCCTCATGCATATCTGCCAGAAATCTCAAACTCCAGTGCTTGAAAGCCAGTGTCCTGCAGGCTAGATACTTTATGCTCCAACACAACGGATTCAAATGAAATGATCCAAGAGATTGTTGTGAATTTCTGCATAATGAACCATTAATTTGAGTCAGGTGTGCTGAAGTAGGGAAACATCTTAAAAAAAAAAAAATTGTCCTGGGGATGGTTGCCCTCGAGGACCGGAGTTTGAGATCTCTGGCTTAGACAATCCAACACGGCTTCGTGAAGGTTCCATCTGGGGAACCAGTTTTTCCCTTAAAAAGATTGGTGCTCCAGCATTGCTGAAAATCCTCACAGTTGGTGTTTGCTGTTCAAGATTTCTGGCTGCAAAGAGAAAATTGACATCTTTCAAAGGGAAGGCGAGTTTAATTCACTAAAGAAAACTCGATCTGAAATTTGTGCTGATGAGCCGTTGCTTACTATGAGATCACATTTGCACCCTTATGGACTTTGCAGAAAAATGTAAAACACTCAAACATCCCAGATATTTATGAATAAAAGCAAACGTTGCCATCTGTCTCTGATCTGTGACTATGCTTGAATAACTCCTGAAATACACATGAATCACTCTAGATCACACTAATGTAACAAAATACTCTTGTTATGCAAGAAATATCTCAGACCACACAAGCAAATGTCCTTCTTTGCTTCCAAATATGGCCACAAAAACAAGTATTACTTACTTTAAGCGTATGAGCACCTCTTTGACCCATGGAGCGTTAGGGTCCAGACAGACCTTTCCCCCATCCTTTTTAAGAGTAGCACTGCGGGATTAAAGACACAACCCAACTATCAGACAAAGTCTGAGAACTCACAAGTTAATGTATACACATTCAAACCAACAGTATTTGCTTAAGGAATGCCTGGAAGTGTTTTATGAGGACAAATTATGATAAAAAAGCTTTATCCAGATGACTCACATAATCTCAATTTTATTGCAGTGGGAGCTGGGAAGGCTCACTTCCACCACTTTAATATAACGCCCAATGCGTCTACTCTCCAGGGAGACGCAGCGACAGCGCAGTAACGCTCCGAGATTCCCCCCACCGCTGCCTGATGCTTTTAGTGGAGAAATATCATATTCAAGCAATAAATATATGTCAACAAACAAGGAAAATCATGCATCTGCTTGCACATTACATGCTGACATCAGACTTTAGATTTAAATATGAATTCAGAGTTGCTTGGTTAGATGGATAAACTCACCTTCATGAATGGTAAGAAGAGCTAAGAGTGCCACAGTAGTGATGTAAGACATATCTGCCCTGTGTGCGAACTCAGATTTTAGCAATTTAATTAAAATTCAAAGACACTACACTGCAAACATTTGTACAAAGCTCAACTGCTCACTCTGCAGCTCTAGACTCTTGCAACTCCACTCTGCACACTGTTTATATGGCCCTCCTCCACTCATTCAGAAGAAGGGAGGGCTATTTATTGCTTCACAAGATAACACTGATTTAAAGAGGTTGTTTAGATTTCTGGGAAATAATATGATCACATGGCGTACAGGATTCCAAAGACACTTATTTAATTGTTCTTTGTCTTTATTTTTATAATATTTTTGCTCTCTATCATTAAAGTTACAGATGTCTTGTGGCTGCTTGAGTTTAGCTGCTTTAAAGGACTCTACGGGGAGTCATCTTTCTTTTCCAGTGAAGCTTTTTTGCATTTTAGACTCCCCAGCTGTAAGTTCTCTGGAACTTGTCAGCTCCAAACCACAAGCCAATATTTATATTCTTTGTTTTCATATTCCTGTGAATTTAAAAAGTCCAACAGTCTATAAATTATAAACACACACAAGTGCACACACAAAAACTTGCACAAATCATCTCATTTTTACTGAACATATTGCTTGAGTTCAGCTATAGCTGTTCCAAACTTACTGCCATGCAAATGCATGTGTGTTTTTTTCCTGTACTATCTACAGCAGAATGCTTTGACAAGCCAACAAGCTTGTCCTGACATGACACTTAACGTCAGAAAGGTATCTTTGAACATGCGTGGAATGCAAGCTGCAGGGCTAGATAGATAGATACCCCAACTTCAAATTCTGAGTACATTTGGGAATCAAAGGTAAGTCATTGTAAGTGACTAATAATAATATAATAATAATAATAATAATAATAATAATAATAATAATAATAATAATAATAATAATAATAATAACAATAATAATAATAATAATAATAATAATAATAATAATAAAAATAAAATCTCTCTTTTTCTCCTGGTAAGTCTAAAAAGTTCCTGACATTTCCAGGAATTCCCAGAGGCTGATTTCATCTGATCCTTTTTTCCCCCAGTCTCTCTCATACATGTGCCGTGCTTAAACAACAGGTTAACCATTGCTTAAAGCATTTTTGTGCTAATATAAACACACTGGAATGGAGCTGACTTACACCATAGCGACACACTCTCAGCTTGTACATACATACACACATGGACAAAACGAAAAACGTGACGAGTTCATGATTCATTCTTGATTTTCCCAGTCCTTGTTTTCAACCTCATTATCTGAGGCTTTTGTGCTCGGTATCAGTTTAGCAGAGTTTTGTTTGCACAAGGAGGCAAAGCACACATGAAAAGCGGTAGTGAAAGATCTCATCTGTCTGTTTCCCATTCTGTCATTTCAACGGCCATGATATTTCTTTGTTATTTGGCATTTACCTGCATAACTGAGATAGAGTTTGCTTATCTGTGAACTTTTCAAATTTAAACAATTTTGTTTTCCATCCATTGAATATTTAAAGATGCATATTTTAAAATGAACAGGTTTAAAAGCTTACAATCTTGCTTTTAATAGCAAAAGAGTCATCAAATGTCACTCCATTAAAAAAAATGTTTACTCATAAAAAATGAATTGTTCCTGTATTTGTGAGATTTGACTCACTGGCCACTTTATGTACACATATTGTTAACATAAATTGGTGGTCAGCCAATCACATCACGGAAACTCATTGCATTTAGCCATGTAGACAGAGTCAAAACAATTTGTTGAAGTTCAAACTTATAATCAGCATAGTAAAGTAAGGACTTAAGTTCAATCAACCATCTCTGAAGGCATAACCCATTAAAAATGGAAGCAGATATCCTACAGCAATAAAACACCACATTGGATGCCTGGGCCCTGTTTGGAGCAGGAAACTGGGACTATAACCCCACAGTATTTTCAGTTCACAAAACTCCAATGGCCTCCACAGTCACCAGATCTCAATTCAACAGACCATCTTTGTGATGTGATGGAATGGGAGATTGGCATTGTGGATGTTTCCCTGGCAGCAGCTGAATGATGCTATCATGTCAATATGGACCAAAACCTCTCAGTAATGTTTCCATTTATTTTCAGGAATTAATGCAGTTCTGAATGCCAAAAGGAGACCCATCCCAGTGCTAACCTAGTCAAATGGGCAGTCATTAGGTTTCTGACAACTCAAACGGTTGACAACCTTTGCTTAGTGTAGCAAGTCTAAAAATATGCAATTCAGTGAGCATATCTGATTTCCTTTGTAGTGTTGTGTTACAGAAGCAGCTCAATTTAGAATCAGTTAGGCTCCCCATCTTTCTCTACAGATATGCATCCAAATCTTTGGATCATGTGGGATTTCTTGGCAGTGGGTTGTTGAAACTCAACATTTTCCACTTCCTTTTGCAGCAGAGCAAGTTCTCAACAATAACTAAATAAAAATATCTAAAAATGCTTCACTGCAGTTTTGGTTATTCTTTTAAATCTCAATTTTGATCATTTTTCTTGTTTAAAGTTCCTATTGTTATTTAATAAAACACCACTAATGCATAATTTGGGAAAAACAGCTTGTAAATCTCAGTAAAATTCTCACATATAAAAGATGATCATAATTTTAACCTCTTAAATGTGGAGGAATGAACTAACGATTATGCAGTGTGCCAAGCCTGTTAGTGACAGAGGAATTCCGTGTTTTTGATTTGTATGTTATTCACAGGTCGTTTTGGTACTTTGGCATTCCTAAAAGGGGATGCTGTAACTTCCCAACCTGGCCCAGTTTAATGCAGGACTTGCATCAGATTGTGCAGATATGGAGGACTCAGTACCAACTCTTAAAGCTTTACTGCAGATTGGGAAAATATCAATCTTTCTGAATAAATTCACTGCAGTTTGTTGTGCTTTAGTATGAGCATGTGGCAAGTTACTGTATACTTACTCATAGGGTAATAATGTGCTTTAAGTGATCCTGAGAGAGATTTGAGGCATAATTTACTATTGCAACAGAATGCTAAATGAATCTCAGCTTCATTGTGGCTCCTTTCACTTTTATAAAACCAGCAACTATGAACAGAGCTGTATAAACCTGTTTGAAAAAGGAGGTGTTGAACTTTGGTCCTGTGGTGTTTTGATAAAAAAAAAAAAATCTACATACTCTACCTCCTAAAAGTTAATGATCTGCTTTTTGTGTATCAGAATGTTCCTAAACCATTACCAATTCATCTTATTTGACCGTCTTTAAACTACCTATTTTGTAACTGGTTGTAATTACAAGAAAAGGAAGTGTCTCAACCAGGAATTAACCACTGAAGGCTCTTGGTCAATGACAACTTCTATATAAACTGTCCCTTGATCATACTGTTCACATGTTGAGATCATAAGACCAAGATGACAATGAACATGTGACTTTATTATTAAGAAACTGACAATATATGTTGTGGTATATCCACAACTGTGATTAGACTCCCTAAAAAAAATTACTTAAGGTGAAAGAATTTTCACTGTTTCATGCTTCCTAACGGACCTACATTCATGATTTAATATCAGAGTAGCATGATCTTTTAACATTTTCTGTGAATTTCATCCAAATGTCTGGACTAATTTTGCATTTTCATGTCTTCATGTCCTGGTAACATTTTGCAGTAATGTTAAAAAATAAAAGTATTTTTTACGTCTGATATCAGGTTAAAAGCTGATGTTGAGGAATTTATCTCAATCCTGTTGAATCTGACTAAACTTGGTTGAGAATTTCATTTAATTTTCATTTCATTTTTATTTATTTACTTCAAAACAACATAAAAATAAATACAAAATAAGACTGCCAATTAAATATGGCTTGAATGAAAAGGAGCAGAAAGAAGACCAATCTTATGATATCTGCCCCTTAATTTCATAATCATCCTATGTCCATTCTTATTATACATTTTACAATATTCACATACAACATCCAGTTGTTCCAGAATTTGCATTAATTACCCATTACATTCATTTCTTTTAATAGTTTTGAAAGCATTTACAGATATTCAAAAATGTAAATAATAAGAATAAAAGGAGACTAAACAAAGTCCATAAAAATTGCAAAAGTAGGCCCTGAGCAGCTTTCTGATTTGACGTATGAATTTGTCATGTTTAAGGGAGATTTTTTTCTGCACTCATGAAGACTTTCTCTGAGGTCAGGAGTTTTGGAATATCCAACAATCATTACATCATCCTGCAAAACAAACCAACTCTTACTTCCTCTGTCATTAGCTGACAAGTTATGTTTCCTATAATTTGTGTGTGTGCATGTGTGAGTGTGTGTGTGTAAGAGAGAACAATTGCAATCAGTCAGTGTTGATGTATAAAATGAAATCTTGTATTCGGTTGCAGTAATTAAAGATCTTCTGTCACGATTTCCCATTAACCATTTATGGCAATGAAAGTGTAACATACCATTAAAAGACAGAACATGAACATCTCATGTTTTTCTTTTTAAGAATGATCTGATGTGAGGAATCTGCTCTCACTTCCTATAAATAGGCCATTTGATGCAGTCATGATTCAGTCATGATGTATTTTGTATTTTCCTTTGAAAAGCAGAAATTACCAAAAAAAGGAGACATTTTTATTAACTTTGGGTGGTCTTCTTTGGTTTTAGATTAATTTTTACTTTGCATTAATTCATTCTGCCTGCCAAATTCTGTCCTCTGTCCTAACATGTTCATTTCAAACATGTGAATTATGTGTGGCAACGTTCATGTGAGAAACAGACACAATTGTCTGCTTGTTACTCAAGACCTTCCTCTGCTTAGTGAGAGTGGCTCCTTTGACGTGATAACAGATGTGCTCCAGCCTGCTCAGATTGCTTCAGGCTTCAGTCCCATGAATTTTTCTGGCATACCTCCTAAAGTTGCTTTAGCAAAGTCAAAACCAAAACCTAATATAACTGTGAATAAAACAGTTCACCACGGCAAATGCACATCAATGACGAGAATCTCCTGCTCCACCACATCCCAAATGTTCTATTATATTTGGATCAGGTGACTGTTGAGGCTGTTGGATTATAGTTGTGCTCAAGACTCTAGTTTGAGATGATTTGAGCTGTGTGACATGATGCACTTTTGCTGGAAGTAGCCAGCAGAAAACGGACATACTGTGGTTAGAAAGGGGTGGACATGGTCGGCAACAATACTCAAGCAGGGGGACTATCCTCCACACCATTACACCTCCAACATCAGCCTGAACATCTTACTTTAGATCACATTGTGACCCGATCATCTGAATGTTGCATCTGAAATGGAAACGCATCAGAACAGGAAACATTTTTCAGTCTTACATTGTTACATTTTGGTGATTCTGTAAAAATTGTATCCTCCGTGTCTTGTTTCCAGTTGACAGGAGTGGCATCTGGTGCGGCTCTGTTGCTTCTGCAACCCATCTTCCGCAAGGTTTCGTCATGGGTCTCAGGACCTGGCATGTCCTTTTCCCAGTGTCTGTGTGTGTGTGTGCGCGCGTGCATACAGGTGTGGCTTTCTTCTAGATTTCCTGACACAGATGTCACTCTTCAAACCATCCCAACTACTACTCATCAAGCCATTAGTCCAGCAGTATATCTTCCTGAGATCAACCTGCAATCAACGCCAGACTGTTCACACCATTTCGTGGAATCTGGTCTTGGTGATCTTGGTTAAGAGTTTGAGGATACCTGTTGAACATATGTGTTTTTGCCTGTTACAGAGAATCCTGTTAGATATTTTCCCCACTGTTTTTGGATTACCAACTCGTTTCCAGTTCTGTGCCACACCTGTCTTCACCAGCACACCTGACCTCAGTCTCTCCATCCTCCTGCTCTGGACCATCATCTACACCGCAATAAATGTTATTCTTCCACTATGGTTTTCTGTCTGCTCCTTGGGTCCAAACACTACCCCCTTGTGACAGGATTAACATGATAAGAGTTCAACGATGTTGTTTTGCATACCTTGCTTGCAACCACAGATTATTCGAGATACTGTTGTCTCTCTATCTTCTTAAAGCAGTCTGCCTGTTCTCCTCCGGCCTCAGACGTGAACAAGGAATTTTGTTGTTCTGTCATCCAGTGGATAGTTTCACTTTTTCAGACCATTTCAGACCAACAGATCAGTAGTTCCTAAAAAATACTCAGACCAGCCCATCTGGGACCAGCAGCCATAACACATTTAAAGTCACTTAATTCCCCTTTTGTCCTTATTCTGATGCACAGTTAGAGTTTTAACAAAATGTCTTGACAGTGTCAACATGTCTAAATTCACTGAGCTGCTGCCATGTGACTGGCTGATTAGGTATCTATATAAAAACACTTAAAATTGTACATAAAAAAAGTGGATGTGAATTTGAAAGTGTTCATATTGTGCATGTCCAAGCCAGAGACATACCAACGCCAACTTCATGTTTGACGAATTCCAATTTGTGAGTTCAAGTGCTGTGACATAACTTCAGGCAACATTCATCAGCTGCTCATGCATCGTTGCGCGTAATTGTTCTTTTTATGATGTGCCATCTCTGAATCAGTCCTCAGTTGATCAATCTCTAACCTGCAAGCCCGATGTGAGCACTGGCTGACTTTCAGTTACAACACACAGTATAATTAAAAAAATGATTGTCTCTGAAGAATTCTTGTCACATCAGTCATTTTATTACTATTACTTTAGTCACAGTGCTTTTCCTGATGACACCTGATCTTTCCTCAATCAGCGACAGTAAAAGAGGATAGCAGGAACTCGTGCAGTGTGAATTCCCACTCAGCAAGTATAGTCCAATCTTGCGCAACCTGCTTAAGCCAGGGAAGTGAGTCATTTCCCTGAGATGGCTATAAAAGGGACACTTCTCAGTGCTTCATTCAAACAATGCGAGGAAACAACCGCAGAACCTGAAAAGGCAGAAGAGAAAAGACACAAGAAAAAGAGGAAAGGAGCAGAATCTAGAACAAATTCCTTCTCTTTCTTGGCTTTTGTTGTTGCTGTATTGCAGAAATTCTAAAGAGAAAATGAAGAGCAGCAAAGTTATTGTCGCCTTTGCCGTGGTTTTCCTGGCCTTCTTTGCCATCTGCGAAGGTAAGCTTCATTTAATACTCAGTTTTTTTTTTCTTCAATGTACCTAAACTTGTCTAAATACTCTGCTGCACCTTGTGACTTTATGCAACTCCTGTTTCTGTGCAGGGATGAGTCTGAGAAGTCTGGGAGTGGAGCAACATTGCCGTTGCATCCAGACAGAGAGCAGACGCATCGGCCGGCATATCGAGAAGGTGGAACTGATTCCAGCAAATTCCCACTGCGAGGAGATTGAGATCATGTAAGGAGCGAAGCCTTCATAACTTGATAGTGATGAAGATGATAGTATTATTTAGATTTTCTCATGGCCGTTTCTTTTGGCGCATTACCTTCATGAAAACTTATATCTCCGTTTACTGCTATGTGTCGTAGTGCTACTCTGAAGAAGGATGGCCAAAAGGTTTGTCTGGATCCTAAAGCTCCCTGGGTAAAGAAAGTTATTGACAAGATCTTGTCCAGGTAAGATATTCCTTATCAATATGTCTGCAAAATGATATGAGAGTGTGCAGCATTTGACTTCACTTTTACACAAAAATAAACAAAAAAAAAAAAAAAAAATTTTATTTCTTTATTTTGTTTTTCTGCAGCAGAGAGCAGTGAGGAAACATGATGCAAGTTTTCAGTGGTCAACAAACTTAAACTAGCAGGAACTATTTCCAGATCATCGTGCTTTTCTTTTTATTATCATGAACCTGATCCCCTGTTGAAAAGACAGCAGAACTCACTCACTCAAGTTGTTTAGTTGTTTGTATCAAACACACTATTTAGTCTGATGTCTGATGACATGAGATATATATATATATATATATATATATATATATATATGTCACTTTGTCTGTCTCTGTTTGGTGTAAAATGTTACTCTTGTTCTCTTCTGATGTGGTTATTTATTTATGTATGTATTTATGATATATTAATATTTCTGTGGTCTTCTTTATTTATATTAAACATTCACATGAAATCGGTAATATAAATGGTTTAGTTATTCATGATTTAGTGTTATAAACAACTTTATTGTCTTGTATGTCCTTTGTAAGGAAATAAGTTCCAGATATCTAAAGCTGGTTTGGAATTAAAGCCCTTAAGCTGTATAAATGTAGCTGTTACATTGAAATGACAGCTCATATAAAGTAAGATTCCTGCCTTGAGTACAACAGTAAAGTTACTTAAAATCTGAAACACTTCTTCTGTTCAACAATATCTATGTGAGTTATATTAATAAATACTTATTACTGAAGTCTCAATGTGTAAGTGCTTCTTTTTCCCACTTTATTTCTTTTACTTTATCGTTATTTTTGCTTCTACTTCTGTCGAAAGCCTTCACATAGAGGTTTGAGCCCCTCCAAAAGTCTAAAATACAAACCGGTTATTATTTCTTTTTCTTGGTAATAGAAATTATAACCTCTTTAAGACTTTAAAATCTGAATAAAACTATGTTAGAAGTTTACACCATGTATCTGTGCCATAATGTTTATTTTGTTTCATTAGTTTTTCTTGAAAAATGCACAAAAACTAAAGCTTTTATATAAATGTGCTGACAAAAAGTCTTTAGTCGCTGAAAATAAGAATTTCTGAGTGATTCAAAACTGCACTGAACTAAAATGCTTGAATCTAATGTAACCAGATTCATCCCATCATCTGTCCTTCGTGTTAAAGTTTTTGATTCACCAAAGAAATAACTTTATTCAAATTAATTGTAATTTTCTAATGGATAAGCCTGTTTACTAGCAACAAATAGGTGTAAACTGTTTTATCTGAACTAGTTCAAAGTCCATATATCATTTGATAAAAATTACAATTCAAATAAAGTTATCAGCTTTCAAATTACAACACTGTGTGAAGATATCTGAACTTGGCATGTTAAGGACACAGCAAGTTTCCATTTAGTATATGTTTTATTCAAACTCTGGAGTCTCTGGAGAGTTTCAGCTCAATGCATATTGCATGCAGAAAAGTCTGCTGCTCTGCTGATGCAGCTTGAACATACTTAATGTAATAACTTTTGTCAGCTTTCATTCATTCAACTCTTGTACTGGGAAAAAGTCTTGAAGCTGCCATGCTGGTTTCCATACAGAAAATGGCAGCAGGGATTTACTGAAATGTGTAAATGTTAATGAAAATGCAGCATGCAGGTGAAAACAGTTTGAACATTTCTAATGAGACTGAAAGTCAGGAATGCTGCTGAAGCTCTTTAGGCTTCTTGAAAAACTTCCCACAGATCTTTCTTGGATGTTTGCTGCTTTCTGATCCATTCTTTGTCAAGATGATCCCAAACTGCTTTAATAATGTTGAAATATAGAGCCTGAAGAGAATTCATGACCTTTTAAGACCTGTTGCTACCGACTTTCAGCCCATTTTTGTGCTGCTTAAGATAGTTTTCATTTCTATTTTGCTCTCTTTTTGTCCTGCTACATTCTCTACATGTCTTGTTCAAGATCAACTTTCCCACTAAGTGAAATTTGTCTTGGACTTTCATCCTTGCTCATGCCACAGAGTTGGCAAATAAAAAAATACACATTTATTGAAACTTACATTACACAAATCATGACAGCGGATAGAAATTTATATAATAAATTTAATAAATTATACATGCAAAATAATTAATAATATTGTGACTGTGATTCCACAATAACAATATATAACTTATATAACTGGCTGTTGAATGGGTTTGAAAATGCAACAATTGTAACAGATTACATGACTTCACAGTGTCACTGACTTTTTAATTAACACATATTCCCCATGCAAAAATGCTAAACTGATTGTAAGCCGTGTTGGATCTGTAACTTCTAATTTTAAAGTGTATCAAGGAGTCCCCCCCAAAAAGTTTGCATGAAGTGGTGCATTATTGCATTGTGCATTACTTTAAAGTAATCCTTTCTATTAAAAACATTGCAGCCTAAGCGTTGTGATACAGCTTCTGCAGGTAGGTCCACTTTGTCCTTATTTCATCTGCTCTCTTTCTTCTTTGCTTCACTAAATTGGACATTGGAAACTTTTTATTAAAACAGTGTTAATCTGATGACATTATGGCAAGTTAAGATAAAAAAGATCTCTACCTTCAGGACTCCACCACACTTCCTAATAATATTACTAATTATACCAAGAGAGGCAAGATAGGCAGCAAGGCAGGTTGAGGTTGAGGTTTTGTGAGTTCATCGCTTATCTTCATGGCAACACAATATGTCATAAGGTCTCAAAGACTGTAAGGCAAGGCAAGTTTATTTGTACAGCACCTTTCATGTACAAGACAGTTCAAAGTGCATTACATGACACATTAAAAGCATTACAGAAAAAAAGCATAAAAGAAAATACAAATAACAAAATCATAATAAAATCATAAATTATATTAAAATAATTAAAAGCAGAATTAATTAAAAGTTACTGTGCAGATGTCATGCATAAGCCCATGAGAGAAGAAATGTTTTTAAGCTGGATTTCAAAGTTTCTACATTTGGTGAGAGTTTAATCTCCACTGGCAGATTATTCCACTTATTTGCAGTGTAACAGCTAAATGCTGCTTCTCCATGTTTAATCCGGACTCTGGTCTGGACTACCAAACAGAATAATCTCAGTTTTGTCTTGGAATTTAATTGAAGAAAATTCCCTCTCATCCAGGTGTAGTTGCACTTTATTTATAGCAATTTTCATTACATGCAAACTCAGTGTGCAATGTATTTCAATGAAAATTGAGAAAAATTCACATATAATACTTTCCTTCATAACAATAAAATTGTATATGTGAATATATTTATAGACCAAATTACAAATATACATATACACATGTATACAACTTGCAAAAAATCAGAAAACAACAAAAACACAGATTACAATTTCCAAACCGCTTATTCCAATTCAGGGTCACGGGGAAGCTGGAGCCTATCCCAGCTGGCTTTGGGCGACAGGCAGGGTACACCCTGGACAGCTCGCCAGTCCATCGCAGGGCCACACAGAGAGACGAACAACCACACTCACACCTAGGGGCAATTGAGAGTGACCAATTAACCTAACATGTGTGTGTTTTTGGAAGGTGGGAGGAAGCTGGAGTACCTGGAGAGAACCCACGCATACATGGGGAGAACATGCAAACTCCACACAGAAAGGCCACTGACCAAACCAGCCAAGGATTGAACCAGTGACCTTCTTGCTGTGAGGCCACAGTGCTAACCACTGCGCCACCGTGCAGCCCCAGATTACAATTTCTAATACAAAAGCAAAGTACAGTATATCATTGATAATGCATAGATCATTAGTGTTAACGTTTTACAACAACAACAACATACCAAATAAGTGAGCCAGGAAGATATTTTACTCATTCAAAAACTTTTAGTTAAGTTAAAAAGCCTACATGATGTCCTGAGGGACCTAAGCACTTACCTTCAGTACTACTGAAATACTGATTTTTGTCTTTGCAAATAAGTTGTTATCAAGTTGTTTGGAAAAAGGAGAAATTTGTCAGAGTCAGTTTGATAGAAATGTCCCAACATTTAATTCCCCAGTAAGTCAGTGTTGTTAATGTTGATAATGTAATGATCAAATATAGTTTTAGTGTCCAAAACAATGCAAAGCAAACAAGCAAGTCTTTTTTTGTGTTACTTTCAACAACAGGTATTTCAGTTTAGATTCTTGTTCTACTCTAAAAGGTGACTGGACATTCATTTCTGACCTTCCTGATACAGTTTCCACCTTGTGAGCAGAAGAAGATGGGAAATACACCCAAGTATAATCTTTAAACAAACGACATGATATTTTATATTTTTATAGTGTTAGAAAAATACCAGAGAGTACAAGGCCAAGAGTAATCTGGAACCCCACACAGTTTTTTCTTTTTTTCTTTTAAATCTGAAACTACCAATTGAAACATGGAAAACTAATTATGACAGAAACCAGTTCTGAACCTGATCTGTGATCATAAAGGCTGGATTATCCAATGGGCAGTACGGGCACAGGCCCAGGGGCCCACATCCACTTGGGGCCCATGTGGGGCTCACGTAGGGCATATACCAGCAGTTTGGACATGAAACAAAAAAACCACAGTGTCTAGTGTATTGCTACTGGTACCATTGGCTGAGAGATGTTAGAAATGCCGTTTCACAGTGTATCATTCACAATTTTTACAATGTTGCGGTGGGGAAGGGGGCTCCTGGAATACTCTGGGCCCAGGGGCCTGTGTACTTTTTTATCCAGCCCTGGTAATCATAAAGTTGTTGAAATTAGAATTAACACTGAACTGTACCAAAGTAAGATCTTGCAGAACTAAAATTGGGGTCTCTTTCGATCTGCTGAACATATTATGCTCTGAAATCCGCTTATTGCAAGACAAACACAAAAAATAATTGTCATTTAACAAACAATGAAGATATTGTAAATGCACATTGATTTGATCCATTTGGCGCATGGTTACCAATAACATTTGCAGTTTATAGCCTCATAAGGTGAGGCCACTGGTAATATCACCTTTTCACGCGCATCGTGTGTGTCTGTGTTCACTGCCGTCGGTTTGAGAGAGGATGCAGGCAAAGGGGCGGGACTGAGCGCACAGTTGGGGGGTAGGTGCGGTAGTGCGGCGTCTGATGAGCGCAGGAAGACAACATTCACAGCTCTGGACGGACACGCTCCGGTGACACCGAAATACACACAAAATGCTGCGTCCACGAGCCGTGACAAGCCGTTGGATGTGAAGAAAGGAAAAACCAGCCAGCACCGATAACGAAGCTCGAGACCGAAGCAGCTCGCGCAGGCAGCAGAAATCTTTCCAACTGATGCGCTTCAGCTTGTGCATGAGTCCTTCCGTTTGGTTTGCAGGTTCAGGACAAAACCGGGCGGTGTTGACGACCGAGTGAGGGGGAATCAAGCTCGCGTGTGTGTGTGTGCGCGTGTGTGCACATTATCCGCTTCTCCATTCACCCCTTTGGCACCAGCTTCAGGATGGCGTTAACGATCTGCACACGATTTACCGACGAATATCAGCTGTTCGAGGAGCTGGGGAAGTAAGGAAGCTTTTGTTTTTTATGCTCCCAAATCATGTGGCATCATCTCTCTGTCAAATGTCAACTTGTTATGCAATAGGCCGCTTTGCTTTAGGGACCCGGATTTTGACTCTTCAGTGTCTGTGTGTGTTTTTTGAGCGTGCATGTGCGCGCCGCTGATAGTTGAACCAGTAACCTATGATGCGGACGGGGTAAATACGCTGCGGTGGCCTTTGCAATGGCTTTATGTTGGTTTTAATCCCACTTCTGAAGCCCAGCTTACGTCTCGCTCTTACGAAAGAAGATGTCGTATGGAGCGTGTCGTCATTTTCCTCCATCCTGTGCAGAAACTGATGCTGCGTTTGGCCATTTGCTGGACCACAGCAGGGCGAAGAGCCCCCAGTGATGGAAAAAAAAAAAGCTCAACCCAGGGTAGAAGGCATCTCGATGAAGGGGGTGAGATTAGGTAACCCACCCCCTTCTCGAAACCCTCCTCCCTCATGACAGAAATACACACTCTGTAATGCGACTGCACACCACCATAGCTAAGGATGACACACTCCCCAGGCAAGCACCGATCTGTGGTCAATTATCAGACCCCGGCAGGGAATCCCTTACCCCCCCCCCCCCCCCCTTGAGAGAGGTGGATGTACCTGTGTGTGTGCGCGTGCATGCATATGTTTGGATTTGTCTGTAAAAGTGATGCTAATCCTTGCGTGTGTTATTGATGGTCATGCACTGCCTGTCCTGCAGTCTGCCCAGCACCCAGTGGTTAGTCCCAGATCTCTGCAGCTCGAGCTGATTTACAGAGAAACAGACAGATTTAGCCTCAGATGTTGCACTCCCCTGTTTCTCCTGGAAGTATCTACCTGATGGAAGCCTGCGTTTCCAGTGAGGAAGACGGAACATCCTCTTCATCTTGGCCGTCTTCCTTTCTAACCCCATACAGCCTTCCTCTTAGTTCATCTGTCATTAATAATGCATTCATGTTACTTTTAACTCACCTGATCCCTTCAGCACTGCAGCAAGTTAAGTATAAAATGAATATTTTACAAGTGCATATTTTTTTTCTCCAAAATATAAATATTTTTAAGTATTGTAGAGGATGATGATAGAAATCTTTCCAAAGTGAATGTGGAAAAAAAAAAAAAAAGCATAGCTGCGCTCAAATCCAGCTTTTAAAGGATCATACCAACCATGTTTAAATTGTTTAAACCCTTGAAACCGCCCTACTAATGTTAATGTGCTTACTTTTTTTCCCCCCTCATAAAAAAAAAGTGATGTAAATTTGATTTCTGGTTCTATATGCACATCCGTTGACAGAAAAATGATTGAAAATGAACATAGTTTCATACTGAATGCAAACTACGGGGTTACTGTAACTTCTGCATCAAATGGGAGTTGTTGCTTATGGTAGGTTTTTAATATTGTGCAGAAACTGATGGAAATTTTAGTGGTTTATCAGGCAGATTATTTATTTATGATCTTTCGTTCCTGCAAAATTACCTCTCTGCATCTCTATGAAGAAGTTTTTTCCCATCTTCAGTCATGAATTGCAATGAAATGTATGCGCTGATGGCTCAGGTTCATTATTTGCTGCATGTTCCACTCAATTTAGGATTGATTTAGGATCCATCTATGTGAAAGAACCAGGGGAGGATGAGAGAAAAATAAGAAATTCTCAAGCACAGATGGTTCATATTCAACTCTTAACCATATTTCACCTTTTGCCCTTATATACTTTTAGTTCAACTGTATATTATTTCCTGTAGGAATCTACAAGCATATGTTCATCACAGTACCATGCTGTCAGCTAAAATTCTTATGTAACATGTGATGCTATGATTTTTTCCTTTAACAAATCCTCTATAAATTAGAGGAGAGCTTTAGTGGCAAGCTGCTCACTCCAGAGGATGTTAGGTAACATGCTCATAGTACACATCACTGTGTACACAACAGCTAGCCTTTACAGAGACTCAAAGTACCTATTTCTCATCTTGAAACACAGATTACAGTAACATAATACAATATACAGTAACCACAGTAATCACATTCAGTCATACTACTTGTGATAGTATGACTGAATGTGAGTGTTGATTTCAGGTTGAGCTTTCCCAATATGATCTTTTCTGGAGTTGGATAAGTGAGGTTGAATATTATATCTGCCTGGCTGGCTGGAAAGCTGAGCAGATTTGAGGTATAGGTGGACTGCTCCATGGCTGCATTTAGAGATGAGAGATGCAGCACTCTGTACCTCTCCTTCTTCAAATATAGATGACCTAGTTTTTTGATCTTCATACACGTCCCTGACACTCCAGCGCAGCACATGGCTGAAACAATAGTCGGGCTGGTTGGCACATTTGTGCTGTAGGTGTTAATAGTGAGGAAATTTGGGTTGTAGGTGTGACGAAGGAGGGAATTTTTGCGATTAACCATGTAGCTACTGCATCTGCACTTCTGTTGATTTTTACTGTTTCTTTTTAGTATTTTACTGATAAAATCATCTATATTCTTAAACATGTGTGAGGTTTGTTTCAGTAATAAAATCTTGCTGAATATGGAGAGTTTACTTAGGTGGTAACACATATCCAAACTAGGTATGGGATGATGGTTTGATAATCTGAAGGAAAAGATATAGTTTTTATTTATTTTTTTTTTTACAGGAAGAAGGATCCTGGTTTTAGGGCACATTCACATCTGCCTTTTTGATTCAAATCCTAGTTTGTTTGCTCAGAAAGTTTACTTTGTTTGGGGAACTTGAAGAAACCTCTAGCAGGAACACACTGTTGTTTTCTCATGGTGTAGAATTGTCCATGATGTTCAGCAGCTTGTGAAGCCTGAACAATCACCTCCAGCTGGTCCAAATCAATCCACAACACAGAGTTCGCTTTTTTAATATTGATTCTTGAAATATGACAAAACTCACTGGTAACAGTTTGATGTCCTGTGTACAGATATTTAGCTATACTATGACATTCCCAGGTTAAAATACTGCAGGACTTCCTCCTTTTAGCTTTGTGCTAACTTTGTTGCATCAATCTGCTAATATAGTCTTAAAACAGTATTAGGAATCTATTTGTGTGTTGGCTATGTGATGCCCTGGTGACCTGTTTTGTATATTCTATTAAAGTATAAACAGATAACAACTACATTTTACTAAAATTAGTTGTTGCTTGTGTTGTTCTCACTCTCAGACGTATGTTGCTTTGGAGAAAACCATCTGCTAAATGTAGAATAGAAAAAATAGAATGGATGTAGCTCCTGAGCTAGCTCCTACTTGTAGCTCCCAGGCTGGCTGTAACTCCTATCCTGGAGGAAGCTCTTGGTGGTAGCTCCTGAGCTGGTGGTAGCTCTTGGCCTCGTGCTAGATCCTGTGGTAGCTCCTAGTCTGGTGGTAGCTTCTGGGCCGAGGGTATGGAATAGTACCAAAGTAAAAAGTGTCAGTCTTAGCCAAAGTTTTTATTTCTCAGCTCTTTAGCTGGTGTTAGCTATTTGTTAGCTATTTTCCTGTCATCACAGTGCTGCATTGCGTTTGGTTTTTCTAGATGTAAAATCATATTTGAAGTATCGTGGATGTTTCTCACCTGCGATTTTGACACCATTACTTTAAATAATTGTGGTCTACCTTTGAACTTGAGACCAGTATGCCTACTCCACACTAGCTTGGCTTGTAGTTTTGAGGAGTTGTTATACCTTAGGCTTCACAGCTGTCTTTGCTATCTATAAGGGCACATTCACATCAGCCTTTTTTTTTCAAGTCCAAGTCTGTCTATTCAGAAAGTCTGCTTTCTGAAATGTGAATATGGCAAACAAATTCTGATTCGCACCAAAGAGGCGGACTTGGTCCGCCTACAAATGCTGCTTCGGCACGTTTTAAGTGGAACAAATACAGGAAGCGGACTACAAAAACAAAGTCACTTTCTGCATTTGATGTAGCAATGCACAGTGGGAAAATACATAGCAATTGCGTTAAGAGTCCTCTGCCTTGTCTGTTGTTCATACTGTGATCATTGTTGCAGTGTAATTCTGCAGTATACTTGCATAAGACACAATAAAAAACCCAAAACAGCGATAGTTTTCTTCTTCACGCGGGTCTCATCCTCTCTTTAGCTAAATACTAGTGCAGCGCCACCTTTGGTGGGAATGGGGATATATTGTTGTAAAGGTGTGATGTTTGACCAAAGTGCAGCGTAAATGCAGTCTCAGTCTGAAAGGATACACCCTCCTACAACTGAGCCAAGTCCCCAATCGGACTGAGTCTAGCGGACTATCCTGATGTGACTACCCTCAGTCAAGTCAAAACAAAGCATAATGCTGCAATTACTCCAAATCAGTGTTGTGGAAAAATATACCAAAGAGTCTGGATGAGTTGGAAAAAGATTAACAAGCTTTGTTAGAAGAAGACATGTAAATAAAGAGATGAATTAAAGAAAAAAGTTTTTTGCATTTGCAACTGGAGAAGCTGCTCAGAAGACTGTATTGTGAAGGGGTTCTGATCTTAGAAGAAGATTCAATTCAATTCAATTCAATTCAACTTTATTTATATAGCGTCAAATCACGGCAATGCCATCTCAAGACGCTTTACAGACAGAGGGGAAAACATAATGAAGGCCAATTCATAACAGCCTATATAAGGAAACCAACAGATTGAGTTGAGTCCAACTCAATCTCCCATCCTGAGCAAGCACACTGGCAACAGTGGGAAGGAAAAAACTCCCTTTTAACAGGAAGGAAACCTCCGGCAGAACCCGGCTCAGGACAGGCAGCCATCTGCCTCTGCTGTGTGGGGGGAAGAGGACAGAAAGACAACAGACAACAGGAACTGCTACTCCCGGCCAGGGAGACCTGCTGAGACAGGAGACATACATGTTAATGATGCAACACTGTTATGGGGGGGTAAAAGAAAGAGATAAAGAGAAAAAGAAAGAAGCTCAGTGTATCAGGAAATGTCCCTCAGCAGTCTAAACCTATAGCAGCATAACTAAGGGATGCTAACCATCCCTAGCTATAGGACTTATCAAAAAGATAAGTCTTCAGCCTAGTCTTAAAGGTGGGGAGGGTGTCTGCTTCCCTAACACTAACTGGGAGCTTATTCCATAAGAGAGGGGCCTGATAACCAAAGGCTCTGCCTCCTGCTCGGCTCTTTGAGACTCTAGGAACCACAAGTAAGCCTCCAGTCTGCGAACGAAGTACTCTACTTGGTATATAAGGAACAATGAGGTCTTTGATATATAGTGGTGCCTGGTTGTGGAGGGCTTTATATGTATGGAGAAGGATTTTAAATTCTATTCTAGATTCAACAGGCAGCCAATGAAGAGAGGCTAAAACTGGAGAAATATGATCTCTCCTGCTGGTTCTGGTCAGGACTCTGGCTGCAGAATTCTGGATCAGCTGAAGGCTTTTCAGGGCATATTTAGGACAGCCCAGTAATAGAGAGTTACAGTAATCTAGTCTCGAAGTAACAAAAGCGTGAACCAGTTTTTCTGCATCACTCCGAGACAGAATGTCCCTAATTTTGGCTATATTACGTAAATGAAAGAAGGTTGTTTTAGTAACCTGCTTAATATGTGGGCCAAAGGACAGGTCAGGGTCAAATATTACTCCAAGGTTTCTCACTGTAGCACTGGAAGCTAAAGTAATGCCATCAGGGTTAATTACAAAACCGGAAAATTTAGCTCTGAGTTTTTCAGATCCAACGAGAATTACTTCAGTCTTATCTGAGTTTAAGAGGAGAAAATTTCTAGACATCCAAGTCTTTATGTCTATGAGACAATTTTGTAGCCTATTGGGCTGATTTGTTTCATCTGGTTTAAAGGATAAGTATAGTTGAGTATCATCTGCATAACAACAATGAAAGTTTATTCCATGCTGTCTAATAATTTTGCCTAAAGGGAGCATATATAGCGTGAAGAGTATTGGTCCAAGTACAGAACCTTGAGGAACTCCATGACTTACTGTAGTTTGGGAGGAGGACTTGTCATTTACATGAACAAACTGAAGTCTATCAGATAAATATGATTTAAACCAGCTTAACGCTGTACCTGTAATTCCAATCACCTGTTCTAGTCTTTGTAACAGAATGTTATGATCGACTGTATCAAATGCAGCACTAAGATCAAGCCAGATAAGTACGGACACAAGTCCTTTGTCTGAGGCCATAAGAAGGTCATTAGTAACTTTCACCAATGCTGTCTCAGTACTATGATGAGCTCTAAATCCTGACTGAAACTCCTCACATAAATTATTTCTGCTCAGGTGGGCATGTAGCTGAGCTGAAACTATTTTCTCCAGAATTTTGGACATAAACGGGAGGTTAGATATAGGTCTATAATTTGCTATCACCTCTGGATCCAGAGATTGCTTTTTAAGTAAAGGCTTGATTACAGCAGTTTTAAATGATTGTGGTACATATCCTGTCACTAAAGACATATTGATAAGATTTAGTAGTGATGTATTAATTAAAGGGGAAGTGAGGAAGGCGTCAGTGATGATGGTAAATCTGTGTTTTCCTTAAACACATATGATCTTGTACCAGAGACAGTCTGGCACCTTTCATCTGACAAGGTCCATCTCTAAATGTTTAGCAGGCTTGAAATTCCCCCTAGATAAACATCACATATCATAATGCTTTACAACTATGTTTTTTGTGACCCGAAGGGCACTGCAGATCCTTCATGTCAAACAGAGGGATTATAAAGATAATTACAGACAAAGTGTCCTGCTAAGAAGACACTCAGGTCTAACTGACCTCAAATCTCAGGAATGTTTTAAGACTGAGGCCTTTAAATTTTAGCAGTAAGAGTAATACATGAAGCTGACACAAGGATCAGAGGTAACATAAGAGATTAATATATAACATATGAAATGAATATAAGCAAGGTGTTACAATATAAGCAAGCAAATGAATATAAGCAAGGTGTTACAATATAAGCAAGGTGTTGGGGCGGCTGTAGCTCAGGAGGAAGAGCAGTTGTCCTTCAACTGGTAAGTTGAGGGATCGATTCCAGGCTTCCCCTGAAATGCCGAAGTGTCCTAGGGCAAGACACTGAACCCCAAACTGCCCCCCGATGTGCCTGTCGGGGTATGATTGTGTTGACTGAGTGTGTGTGTGAATGGGTGAATGTGACAAGTAGTGTAAAGCGCTTTGAGTGGTCTGTATGACTAGAAAAGCGCTATAGAAGTACAAGACCATTTACATAAAATTTTCCTTACAGCAGTCAAGTAAGAATAATATCCTGAATGTCCAAACCATGAGAATTCCACAAATGCATTTGATAAAAGATAATTAAAACTAGAGGCTCAAACTATTTCATCAGTGTCAGGTTCACAGTCATGGGGAGATTCGCAGGCCATTTAAACCAGGTGTTTCAAATAAAGCCCTGCTTTTCTGACATTTAGAAGGAAAAAAAATCATCTGACTGACCTTTATTTGACACTTCAGTAAGACCTTGTGTGTGTGTGTGTGTGTGTGTTTTTTTTCAAGGGGAGCATTCTCTGTGGTCAGGAGGTGTGTGAAGATCTCCTCTGGACAGGAATATGCTGCCAAAATCATCAACACCAAGAAGCTTTCTGCTAGAGGTAGGCAACAAAAACACAGTGCGCATGTGCAGAAAAACATTCACTGAGTGTCACTGAGTTACATGCTGATGAGCTCTGAACATTGCTGCCCCTGAAACAGACTTGAGGCTCCAAAAGAGGACATGTGCGTGTATGTGTGTGTGTGTGGGGGGGGGTGCTTGTGGACATTTATGTGACTCTTAATGTCAGTGAGAAAGCCAGATAGAGAGAAAGAGACTCATCTGGATTTTTGGTCATTAATTTTTCTCTGTGTGTTAGAAAAATTTGGGATTTAATCAAATTATATGTCATGCTGTGTTTGGTCACTTAGACTTTTTGAGTCGTGTGATTGTCCCCTCATTTTGTGTTATTCAAGTTTGTCCTTTGGTTTCTATGTAAATGTTTGTCACGCACAACCTTGTGTGGGCGTGCATGTGCTCCGTATTGATTCAGGGCTCTGGCTGGTCTTGTCGTCCCAGGGGCAGATCTCTTGCGAAGCCGACCCAGTTCTTTCACATCCGTCACTGTAATTGTAGCTGCTGGCCTGGTTGCTTAAGGCTTGGGACACAGATACAAACACACACATATTCATACACTAACACATAAGAACACACTCAAACGTGCACGCTCAAGCACAGATGTGACCCAGCCTATTTGTGAATACTAACCAATGGTGTTTTGTGCCTCCAAGGTTTCTTCTTCTCTTCAGCCAGTGTTGAGTTTTGTCGCTATTGTTTTGTTTTTTTTCTCTTGTCAAAACCAGTAACTGGCATGAGACGGCTAAAGCTACTAAAACTGTCCAGATTTACAACAGCAGAAAGATGTATATGTCATGGAAATAAACTGTTTCTGCAAGGTCCGTCAGTGAGGACAGACCTCACAGTTTGCCGACCCAATCATTAGTTACAGTTGCAAATGCACAGCACCTCAATTTGAATGAGAAAAGGTGCCTGGAAACGGTAAAAATGGGGGATTAAAGCAAGTTTGTTGAGTTACTTGAGCATTTTCCCCCTAGTTTTCAAAAAGACTTGATTTGCACAGTGAAGTTGGAAAAACCTTTGCTTATTGCATTACATTCAAATGAAATATCCCCAACTAGCTATAACACAATATAGTAGTTGTTCCCAGAGATAAAATCAATTCCCAGAGAAGATCTCTCTCGGATGTCCACTGCAGTTGTTTTATTTATGCTCCTTGATGACAACTTTTACAAAAAATGCAATCATAAACAAGTTAGCATATACTGGTACCCTCTGAAACGCTACAGGCCCTGCATTATTCTCCTCCATTGATGAAAACATGCCTTTGTACCATTTCTTTTGTTCATTTATTTAGTAAAGATTGCTTTTAATTAGCTTTTCTTGTTAAATGGAAACCATTGGAGTTTTTCTTAGGAAAATAAACCCCAAAAACTAAAATAAAAAACAAAACAAAACATTGAAACTATTAATTTAATATGCTTGGCTAACAAACTTATTATCATGAAAGAAGTCTGTCTGTTTTCTCTGCCATGGTTGTAAGTAATTCCTCTGGGTGTGTGTCTATACGTCACACAAAGTTGGTGGTACTAATTTGACAACATTGTCGTGGATTTCTTGCTTGTTGTGAATCTGCTCATTTATACTTATATTTTATGTAATCATCAGAGTATTCAGTGACTGTCCTGTAATAAACATCCATCAGAGCTTTTTCTGTTTGGAGAATCTAGGTTGATTTCTGACTAATGACCGAAGTCAGAAACTACTCACAATAGGTATCATGCAAGAGCTGATATTTTTTCCATATAAGACAACTTAAACTTATAAAATGTAGGGATGCACTGATACCGAAACCAGCATCGATATCAGCTCAACACCAAGCGTGTGTACTCGTACTTGGTATTAATAAAAGTGTACCGATACCACAACCGATACCACACTTGTCAAGCCAGCGCAGATGTGTTTGATGACATGCTTTGAACATGTTTTAAAAGAAATAAATGCATTGATTGTTAAAATGTGACATTTTTTATCACATTAAAACAGTGATCTTCAATGTTAAAATATACAATATACTAAGCCAAGAGGAGAACCGCTAGTAACATTCAGCTTTTTAGCAAGGAATCGTCCTAAGTGTTGCACGGCGTAATGGCATTCTTATGCAGCAGTATATGGTGAAAATACAATAATACTTCCAGAATGTGGGGGTTTCTTTTTCAATATAAATACAGAGCTTCCGCAACACAATCAGGCCACAATCATTAATTGAACTTAGGCGGGGGTAAGAACTGACTGAAACAAAAGGTGTCCTTGTTGAATAGGAACAATTTTTCTTCTTTTACAACCACTAACTAAAGGAAAGGCAGACTGGCTTCCCTGCATGATTGAAGTATTCATCAAAACTTGTAATGCTGCAAATGAGAAGCCAGTCTGAAGCGTTATCCCAGTAAGATATATGGCATCACACATCTTTTTTTCTTTTCCTGTATGTAACCTTCCTGGATCTGGTTCAAGGTTGTCAGACTTCTGTAGATGTGATTTTAGCTTCACAAGTTTAATATTATCCATAAAACACATATTAACTGGCTTTTATGTACACATTATGTCTTTCCTCATTATGTTTCAGGGTGATTTATTGCAAGTGAATGATGTAGGCTTAAGAAATTTCTGATATTTGATTTTTTGTTTAACTCCACCAGTATTACACTTATACTTTACAACCTCCCTCTTTTTGTTGTCAGCTCTTAGGCTTTTTCTTTCCTCTATTTTCATATCTGCTATGAACATTTTTCACCAGGAACCTGTACCCATCACCTCCTTCTTGCATATTTTCTCCATATTCTCCCCACAGTTTATTCCTGAATAGTCTTTTCTTCACAAAATTCTCTCTCTGCTTTTCTTCTTTATCGTGTCAACAGCCCTTTTGCTCTTGTTCGCTTTCTCTCTCTCCCCATATTGGCCCTCCTGCTGGCTGACTGAAATGGTGCTGACACCTCTGCAGATGGATCATTGTCTTGCCATTTTCATTGACAGATTTTCCAAAAATACCTCAAAGAATGATCTCAACCCCATTATTATGCATGTGTGTCTGCATAAATGCACACACAAAAATAAAGAAAGTCTTCAAGGGTTACATACTGGACATGCTGGCATGTCAAATATGGTCTTAGCCTCTTTCTGCGATAAGCTCTAGAATTGCAACTCTGATTCCCTTCTCTCTGGCAGGATCATGACCTCCCCCCGACTACACACCACCGCTATGCGTTTGCGAATGCATGTGCGTGCACGTGCATAAAGGTATTGAAAGGTGTTTACGGTGGGATCGGTGACTGGAATGCAGGCAGATCGCTGGGTGTTTTATGGTTATGCAGGCCTGCATGTGTGGTGGGCCTGCAGGTCCAGTCACAGTCCTGCAATCTACAATCCTGATTATACAGCATTTCATTAGGAGCAGCAGATGAGTCAGTGGATGAGAGGAGGCAGGGGGGAGGGAAACAGACAGGAGGCAGACAGACAGAGACAAATAATCAGAGAGAGAGGATGAAAGGATGATGGCAAGTCAGGACGTAGGAGTTTTTGCTTGGGCTTTCAGAATATTCCTCACAGCAGTTGAATATTTGTCCTCTGTCTTCACGCATGTGTCAGTGTCTGTCGTACTGCTCAGTCTGCTATCTCTTGTCACTTAATATTTGCCTGTGATGTGCCTTGTGCACGCATGTGTTTGTGCAACTTTGGTGCTGCTTGTGTTTCTGCCTAAAATCTTTTATCAGGGTTTTTGCAAAAGTGCCCAATAATTATTTAAAAAAAAAAAAAAAAAATTGAACAGAATACCTACCTTGTAAGAATAAATTCTTTTCTTTTTCTTATTCATCCAAAGTTTTAACACGTGGTTGAATTATCTTTAGTTCTGTCTAACCAATTTGCTGCTGACCTTTAAAGTGTCATGCCAACAGAGATATCTACTGTATTTTTACTCTGTGCATGTGGTGGTTTGCCCTTATTATTCAAGGTAAAAATCGATCTATACCATTTTTTTCTTTTAATCCGATGTTTTCTCAGGTGTCAATGTTACCCTGTTTCACTTCACTTTGAAATGAGCTGAAGGAGAAGTGGAGCAAAGGAGGGGGTATGATTATAGGAAAGGCAAAGATATGGAGATGGAGGAACAGGAGGGGAAGGAAAGGAAGGAGGGATCAGTGACACGGAGGGGGATCACATGACTCATTGGGTACTTGAAGGCTAAAAATAAAAACCGGCCGTGCTTTCACGCTGTGTGTTTCTATCTCACACACGCCCGCACACATGTGCACGTACACAGTATTGAAAATATCCCATCTTTTGAAAGGAGCCAGGCTTCTGGTTTCAGCTAATGCTCCCATGTCTTGCAAAGCAGACTGACAGTAGACATAAGGAGTCGTTTCCATGGAAAATCTACTGTATGCTCCAGTATACAGATGTCTGCATATGCATGACAACTAGAAGTTAGATTAGAGAGGTGTTGTATGAAAAATCCTACTACAATATTTCTAACCTGAGTAAAACATTTTTTTTCATACAATGAAAAGTATTAAATATCAACACCAAGTTGAGGTAAACCTTTTATGACTAAATTACACTTTCTATACTCAAAGGTCAAATTTATGGAACTAGTATTGCCAATGACTTTCAAATCGAAACAATACTTGCATTGAACAAAAACTAAAAAGTGTGCTATGTTAAGGTAAATTTAGAATCTTTTGATTTATTTGTGTTTTGTTCCTTTAAATCCTTTCCAAAGCCTGAAGCCTCACCTCATAGCCCTTCTTAGTGGGCAGAGTTTGATATTCATTCATTTTACGAACTGCTTAGTCTGATTAAGGGTAGCGGGGAAGCTGGAGCGTATCCCAGCAATCATTGGGTGAGAGGCAAGGTACACCCTGGACAGGTTGCCAGTCCATCACAGCAGAGTTTGATATTACCATTCAAATCACCAAAAGCAACCCAATCATCTCGGTGGCAAATGAGCCATCTTCATTCTCTGATTCAGATTAGTTGATGTGGCTTAAATCTCTATATCTGGAAACTGGAAACCTACATGTTGAAGTGCTTTAAGATGTTAGATTATTTACCTGTAAACTATATAAATGACGTTAAACTACAGTGAAGTCTGGATAAGCAAAGCAAGTTATCCTGGCCTGTTTTTAAGCTACAAAATGGCTAAGTTCACATTGCAGACAAAAATAGACAAAATCAGACATTTCTGTTCATATGCAACCCAGATTAATTCAAATCCGACACAGACCACATTTGTATATGATACTAATTTGGATAAATATGTGATATTTCTTCAAACTGACTTCAGTTTGAATGGTTGCATTTTATGCAACTTTTACGTTGCTGAAGACCAAGAGACGTCACAACTTTGTGCCAGAGGATGTGGGCTCTCTAAACACAGCATCATGTTTGTGATGTCGCATCTTCTTCTGCTCACGTGCATCACTTCACAGTCATAACCTGTTCAAAGTGGAATCTGATGGCATTATAATGTGAACAACTTCACACAAAACATCAGATTAAAAAAAATCAGAACTGAGCATTTAGTCCTCTGTGTAAAAGCCTCATAAGGTCCACAGCTTCTCTAGCAATATTTTCCAGTTTGAGTCCATTCTCCATACATCCTCAGTATATATCTGGTTCCACAGATAAAGGATATTCTGTTTATGCTCTATGATCTGAATTATCCAGGCTGACTGAGCTGCATGCAGAAGCAACTTTCTTACACAATTTATTTTCTTAAGAGAAAATAAAAATCCTTGTAGCAGTGCAGACCTGCACAGCTAGCCTTAGTAGGAAATCATGTTGGCTGTCAGGAAAAATTCTTTTTTTTCTCCATCAGGATCAGGCTTTGGTCCTTGTACAGATCATTGGGACCAACTAGGCAACTGATTATCCCAGGAAAGTTCCCAAAGATGTTACACAAATGAATACACCCACAAAACAGTCATTGCAGCATTTGCTACTGATTAAAATCAAAGATATGGAGACCTTTAAGAAGTACTTCAGAGAGGTCCGTTTACATGACAACGGCCTATGCTGTTACATTTTTGGACATTGAGCTAAAAAAGTTTCTATAAACTTTACTGTTTATGCAAGCTGTTATGAAAGCCCTTATATTTTAAAATTTCAAGATTTGAAAAGGTTGTTCAGCATGTAAGGAACCCACGGCAGGACAAACAAGCTTAATAGACTGCAGATAAGGGCATTCTTAATTACACAGTATGTGCCTCCTACCTCTCTACACATTTTATGTCAGCCTCTATTTTGTCCTCCTTGTCTGGCATTATGTTGTTTTCAGAACAGAGCTGCTATCTGTGTATTTTAAACATTGAATCGCTAATGTGATCGCTTTCTGCAAGTGTGTACAATGCATGGTGTTGCAGTCTTATCTTTGAGAGCTGCTTAGTGTGATTGAAAAGATCCTGATATGCTTTCAGTCAAGGCTTGATGCATTGCCCATGAAGAGAGCAATTTGTTTGTTCAAAAAGAAATTTGTTTATTATGATTTTATTGTGTGTTTCAGTCCTTTTAATATTATAGTATAATGCCTCACAGGTGAGTCATTAAAGTAAAATGAACCTAAAAACACCTGACACTGCCTTGCTATTCATGTAGATGGAGATTTGCACATGAAGCTGCTTCCACAAGGCTGCAGACACATTCAGCTTTTAAAACAGGGGTGTCCAGTTCCGGTCCTAGAGGGCCATGATCGTGCAGGTTTTCCATTTATCTCTCTTCCAACATACCTGACTCAAACTAATCAGTCACTGTACAGAACTTCATTTGCTGTTCAATCAATTTAATGGAAGCCAAGTGTGTTGGAACAGGGAAACATGGAAAACCTGCAGGATTATGGCCTTCCAAGACCAAAGCTGGGCACCCATGTTTTAAAATATCAGCCATAAAGATCACACTTAGCTGTGCACGTTTTTCTTTTCTAGATTCTGGACTGTTGTTGCACTAATAGAAGTAAATCATTTACTGATTATACTTCTATATAGAGATGCACCGAGACTGATAGCAGTATCAGTATCGGCTCAATACCAAGCATGTGTATTTGTACTTGGTTTTAATAAAAGTGTACTGATACCACAACCGATACCCAATACTACACTAGTCAAACTAGCACAGATGTGTTTGATGACAAGCTTTGGACATGTTTTAAAAGAAATAAATGCCTTGAATGTTAAAATGTGACATTTTTTGTTACACTAAAAGCTAGATCTTTGTTTCAAAACCACACATTTATAGTTGTATTTAGGTAAATGTGCCAAATCAAACAAAAACTTGTTTAAATAGTTAGATCTGTAATATTATTTTATGTGTATTGGTGAGGTAACAGGAGAAAAGATGGGTAATTTATTGCAACCTAATGAAATCTTACACAGTTATAACAGCAATAATAACCATAGTCACAATAATGTTCACATAAACAGATTTGGTATCGGCAGATATTCAGATTTCAGACATCGGTATCGGATCGGAACTCCCAAAAAGTGCATCGGTGCATCCCTACTTATATATGTGAAGCTACAATCGCTGTGGAAAGTAGTGTAGCTTCAACAGTCACCTCTTATCACATTTAAACTATTGCTTTATCCAACTGGGAGTAAAAAGCTAAATCTGAGTGGAAACTTCAGACATACATTCCAGATGATTATTGGAAGCAGCGTCTGATGGTGGGTTTTGTCTAAGGTTTTTCCTTCCTGTTTTTTCTTTTTTCCAGTTGCTTGGAGCATGCTCAGGATTGGGGATTGGATCAAAGCTTAGATTTAATGCAATCTTTTGGTTTTCCTTAACGTGGCCGTTTATCCTGAATTGGCTCGAATTGATGTGATTTGAAAGTTACCTGAGATGACGTTGTTGTGAAGTGGCTCAATACAAATAAAGCTGAATTTAACTGAATTGGAAGTTGTTGGAGCTAAATGATGAACGAGTTTAGCTTTGGTATGCACAGACATATAGTATATGGGACTCATTTAAGCATGGTTTATGTATTTGAAGGTTTTTCTGCATGCAGTCTTTTTACTCACTTATGGAATCCACAAGACTTAGATCTTTTTGCCAGTTCTTTTGGTAATCTTCAAGACTATGTTGTCTGTTCTGTTTACACAGGGTAACATTTTATTAGAATGGGAAGGATGGTAGGAAGATGTTTAAAATGTAAAACAAAACAAAACAACAACAAGAAAGCACTGACTTGCAAATGCCATAAATTGATATCTTAATTTCAATATAACATAAAAAACATTACATGAGACATTTGAATAAGCAGGTACAGAAAACAGATGAATGGATGGATGGTAGTATATTGTCTTGAAAAATGTTGGGACAGGGCTTTGTTCACCAATATATTGCTTTTCCTTTTCTTTTAAGTACAGTTAGAGATCAGCTGCTGGATCTTTGGGAAAGGAATTTTGTTCCATTCCTGTCTGATGGGATTCCAGCTCCTCAGCAGCTCAAAGAATCTTTGTCATATTTAGCTATTTATGATGTCCAAGTTGTTTTCATTTGGTCGAGGATTGAGACTGCAGAGAGGCTAATCCAGCACTTTGACTCTTCCATCACTAAGTCATGTTGTAATAGATGTAATATGAAGAAATAGGCATGCATTCCCTGAAAAAGGTCTGGATAGGAGCAAGTGTTGCATTAAAACCTGTATATGCTTCCAGCTTTGACGGTGCCTTTCCAGATGTGCAACTGCCCAGCTCCAGATATTAGATATGAAGACACACAGAACTGCATTCAATAAAGTTATTAAAAAATAATGGATTCAATTTATATGGAACTTTTCAAGGAACTCAAACCTCAACAAATCCCATGTATGCTTGACGTAGAAGATGGATACATAGACGGACGGACAGTTTTGTCGCTCTCTTGCATCGGTTATTCATTTGGATAGTTTTCAAGGGCCTTAGCTGTCTTCAATTGGACCCAGAAAATGGAGCAGAGTTGAGTTATACAGCTGACATGCAACACCTAGAAGGAGCGTTCCAGAGAAGAAGAAAAAGAACAGGAAGAAGTGATGCAGAAACCACCAAATAAAAAAGCAGTGCAAGTTGAGGATTGTTGCCTTTCCGTTGTACTTTAGTTTTACAAAATGTCCAAACTAGAAGCTGTTTTAAAGCTTAATTGTTTTGTACTTGGATGATTATCTGATTTTGGGGGATTTGGTTGTTCTCAGTGCGTCTCACCTGCAGCACACAACTAGCTCAGTGCTGTGGTCATAATCTTAATAAAGAATGACTTGCATAGAAGGGTGTTGATGGATTTCAGTTTTGATGGTTACAGATGTTACTTTGCCTGTATTTCCTTACTTTTTGGTTTTAGGATGTCCTCAGACCACCCTTCTCTGATTAAGCCCCTTTAATTAGTAGTCTAATGTATGTGTCTGTATTAGACTGCGTACGATAACGGCAGACATTTCCGTAAGTTATGAACCTCCGAGACACAGTTTTATCTCTGACACCAGCCATCTTTTGTTTCTTCTCAGAGGGCAGAGCAGGGTAGTTATCAGTGTCATAACTCTCCCTCTATTAGGAACCGGCCGAGGGTGACGGTGTCTCAGTGCCTCTGATGGTTTTATTAGGCCCCCTGTGTTCTGCAAGGTGTAAACTGGAACCGTATGGAGGAATGAATGGCAACCAACCACAGAGGATGTTACCTTTACCTTGCCACATCTTTTTAGTTAAAAGTCTTAATAATGTTGCAGCATAGCAATTACCACACCTTGTAACTAGTTTGTGTGTTTATGTGTGTGTGCATAAGACTTCATAACACCATTTTTTTTTTTTTTTTTTTTTTTTTTTTGTCAGGTGAATATTGATTGTTAAATATGGTTAATCATTTGTAGTTCTTGAGTCATTGAGGCCGCTTCATCACAAAATGCTTATAGATGGATAATAGTTGGTCTTGGTTCCTTTGAGCTCGGGTTCATTTCCAACTCTGCCAGTTTCCAAAAACTAATTTGGTATTAACTTCCCCATTGACTTGTGTTATGCCTTATATGCAGAGGATAAGATCAGATCGGCCAGTGTTCTGCTTTTTGTACGTGATGCATCAACTGTTCATTCTGCTGGATGGTCAGTAAACAGAACTGTGGTCTTGGCTGTTTTGTCATATTTGATTAAAGGACTGCAGACTTGAGCCTCCCAAGGTCTGAGATAAACATTTCCTTGTTTTGAGTGGACATTTAATTCAATTTGTTTGAATTTTATTCTATTTTATTTGCAGCCAGTATGTACATGTTGCAGAAAAACACACCATAACATAGAATTTATGGGATTTTTTTGTAAATAGGTGTAACAACATGTTAAAAGAAGCATGAACATGCTTTTTTTTTAAAGCCTATACAGCAGTAATGCCACTCATAAGCCAATGTAAATATTTCCTTTCTGTTGTTTGTTTTTGAAGTAATCGATGATGCACATATCAAATGCAACAAGTTTTTTTTGTCATGCCACATTGCAGAAAATGAATTTGTGACAGTATTATGCAGACCTGATTGCTAAAAGAGGACACAGATCATATGACACAAGTCTTAATGACTTGAGAGTGAAGCTAGAAAGCAACAAGATAGGTCATGCAGGTGCAGGCAGAAATAAATACAGCAGTCCTATTGAACTGATATCAAAATAACTAATAATTTCATTCGTGTGTTGGTTTGTATGCAGCCTGCCTGTCCTTGTCTTGCCTTCTGCTCCTCTGCTGTTACAAAATGACTGCTGCTGCAGTGAATCCATTCATTTTCTCCATTTAGAAGCGTCACTCTTTCTTTTCAGCCGAACCTGCTCTGCAGTTTTCTTCTTTCTATTAAAAAAATATTTAATTATGGTGAAAAGTAGAGAGCCGTTATGAGTATTACAAATATAACTTCATCTCCTCGAAACTCCACAATGGCCTGGTTTTCACACTGCCTTTGCTCGAGGAAGTGCTGCTCTATTTAGTTACACACGAGCTAAGCTGTGTTTTAACTGATTCTCAATCAGTTCCTGTACCCTGCTTGTTTTCTCGCCAGTCTCTTTGTCCTCTTGGTCTGTCCCTAGATATGATAGCATTGGACTTGCAGGATGTCAAAGTAAACACAGACAGTACACTGCTGCAGTGCGGTTCCACACATCAGAAACCAAAAGAGAAAAAAGGCAGCAGTGGGGAGAGCCAGAGGGGGATGGATGTGGGAGTTTGTAAGGGTCTGCTGTGGAAATTTTAAATTCTTTGGATGCAGTAATTTTCTGTAGACAATTTCCCACAAATGTTTGCCTACAACACCTTGGGAGGAGTTATTAACAGATTCTCAGATAAATATTATTTCTCTTTTTAGAGTTTTGGGAAGCTATGCTCTTGACTGCATACATTCACATAAAGTAAATAACATTACAGAATCCATCCTTAATTTATAATAAAATATATTACATGCTGTTTATAATTAGAGTTAAGGGAACTATTTAGTTGAATCAGCTTTCATACCTCTTTAGTTATACAACCTTTTGATACAGTTTGCAGACCCTACATGTTTGCAAGAATTATTTTATTACATGATTAAATTACTGTTACTGTTATTATTTCAAACAATATTCAAAATGCAGACAAATCTGGTTTTGTGTTCAGTCTTGACTATTGTTTAATAAATGCTTTTGCTTGTCAGTATTATTTGGCAGCTAACATGACAGTGCAGTGCTTTATAAATTGTTTAACTACAATCTTCATACTGTTTGCACTGCTCACACTGTTTAACTCTGATCAAAATCAGCTTAAAAGACGAGCAATTATACATAAATGCAGATGTACAAGAGATCAAAAACAGCATTAGCGCAGTCATGGAAGGATGCAGTGGATGTGATCCAGAGGTCTTTCCTTTCTTCATATTTCCAGATACTTTCACTTATCTTATGTGTGCTGGAAACACATTTATTACAGCAATGAGCCACAAGTTTGCCAACACTGATGCCAGCTGAAATCATTTTTCAGTGTGTAATGTGATTTGTGTTTTGTGTTTACAGTAAATTTGAACAGTTAACGGAGTGAAAATGGAGGAAAAACTAAATGAACTTGCAAATTAAAATAATTTTATGTCTCTATGTCTTCAAGCTCATATCTGTCTACATTTTCTCCTTGTTACATCAGCCGCAAATTTAATTCTGCCTCCTGGCAGGGTAACTGTAAAATAGTAGCAGTCCAAAATTGCACACCTCCAGTTGTTAGTAGGTGTTGTTGTGTAATGCGTTTTTTCACTGACCTGAATGTTACTTTTCAGTATATCATGATACTGTGCTTATATTTAAATACAAAAAAATATTGATATCAATACAAAAACAGTTAACAAGGAGCCGTATCTGCTATTCTTAAACAAAAACAGATCAATGTCCGTAGCTTACCTTTTACTTTGTGTCCTGTTGCTTGTGGACTTTTATTTACGAGTGCAACTCCTAAAAACAACAGTTGATGAATGTGATTTTAACCCACTGATAAACACTGTTGGAGAAATTTAAAAAAAACTTTAAAATCACATTATTTTATTATTGTGTGAGAAGGAAAATCTTCAACATGTTATAGTAAAGTGGAAGACTGAATAACGTTTATGCCATGAACTTTCTCACAAAGTTTTTAATGTGTGGGTGAAAAAGAAAAAAAGCAACATAGCAGTGAACATCACATCTTGATCTTTACAAATATCTGTTGGCAACAAAGATGCTGCACTTCAGATCGGAAGAAATACCTGCAGATTAAAGTGCAGCTCCACAACACTGGTAAGACAAAAACCTATAAACAACAGTAGTTTGTATTAAATTTGTTCCTTCTTCATTTGATATTGATAAATGCATTGGTGGTTATATAGTATAATTGAAGAAATGGTATAAAATTATCATTGTACTATCAAAGGTGGAGTTTTCATTGTTTTGTAAGACTCCAATTTTTACAACAATTTCCGATCTTTAAACTGTGCTTCTGACTCACTTTGAAGGCAAACTGACATTTATTATATACATTACTGTTGCAGTCATTGCCCTGCAGCATCTTGAGGTGGAGAAACCTCTCTTCAGTACTTTTTTCCACACCCTGGGGCATTGCTTTTACTAGCAGGAGCTACCTCAGAGAAAAGACAGGATACAAGATGGATGCTAAACCTTCATTAAGGGATGCAGTATTATCCTAAAAATCCATGATATTTGTGGTCATATTTTGTTGGGGTGTAACAATGTGTAAAAAGCTTCAAGTTCTACTTGACTTAGATATGCTTTATTTGAGCAAAATATTGCACTAAGGGGCACATTGTTATGTTGTGCATGACTAATCAACTGTTTGATATTTTTAAACGATATACAAAGTAAACAGCCTTTCTAATCAAGTTGACATTGTGCTGTTTGGAGGCCTGTGTTAAAGGTACAGGGTGGTCCCTTTAAAGTTGAGCTAAAGAGGGGAAGAGAGGGAGAGAGAGGCGCACAGAATTTTAGCTGGTTTGACACATAGCGCAGGTCTGAGTCAGAGCGGGGTGGTAGGATGGAGCAAATAAAGTTTTCTCTGAAATAAAAAACCAGTAAAAAAGTATGTTCAGTGTAGGGCTGCACAATTATGACCGAATTAATAATCATGATTATTTTGAGCAATATTATAATCATGATTATTAATCACAATCCTTCATTGTACCTGGAAAATAATTATTTTTATTGCACCACTTGTAGACAACCTACCTGGCAACTCTACATTATATATATATATATATATATATATATATATATATATATGTATGTATATATATGTATATATATGTATGTATGTATATATATGTATATATATGTATGTATGTATATGTATGTATGTATATATATGTATATATATGTATGTATGTATATATATGTATATATATGTATGTATGTATATATATGTATATATATGTATGTATGTATATATATGTATATATATATGTATATATATGTATGTATGTATATATATGTATATATATATGTATATATATATGTATGTATGTATATATATGTATATATATATGTATATATATATGTATATATATATGTATATATATATGTATATATATATGTATATATATATGTATATATATGTATGTATATATATGTATGTATATATATATGTATATATATGTATGTATATATATATGTATATATATGTATATGTATGTATGTATGTATATATATATGTATATATATATATGTATATATATATATATGTATGTATGTATGTATGTATATATATATGTATATATATATATGTATATATATATATATATGTATGTATGTATGTATGTATATATATGTATATATGTATGTATATATATATATGTATGTATATATATATATGTATATATATATATGTATATATATATATGTATATATATATGTATATATGTATGTATATATATGTGTATATATATGTATATTTGCACTCAAATGAATCAGTCATTGTGCACATCTTCAATGACTGTTGGATCCAGTGTAAGCCAAGTGTGTTGGAACAGGGGTACATCAAAAACCTACATGGTAGCAGCTGTTGAGGACTGAATATGGCAACCCTGACCTAATCGAAGCTGGGTGGGAGGAAGCCAGGATACCTATTCTATTCTACAGTCATTTAGCAGATGCTTTTATCCAAAGCGACTTACATATGAGTGATTCACCTGGTGAGAATCCATGCAGGCCACTGTTCAATCCTCCCCCTAGCCAAGACTCAAAACAGTGATCTTTTTGCTGTGAGGCTGCAATGCTAACCACTACTCCACCATGCACCCCTTAGATGTGTGTAATTGCAATCAGTTCAGATTATTTTGGGACTTTTTGTTGTTTTCTGAGGCATAAACCCTGACTAATTTGGATATAAAGGTTTTAGACTACTCTGCCCTTTTTGCATAGAAAATGTTGCAGAAAGATTGGAAACTAACTTAGCTATCCTCATTGAGTGTGCATGTATCAGCTAGTAAATTTAATCTGCATTCATTTCTAATAAATGGCTGCCATCAACATTTGAATTAGACAAGTAAAGAAAAAAGATGCATGGAGTTGCAGTGTTACCTTATAAATAATGTGACCAGACGAACAAGGTACAGACAGGTATTCAGTCAGTTTAGATCAAGCCAAACTGCTCCAGACCTTTCTGAATGATAACAGCTGACTGGAGTAGCTCCACATTTGTCTGTACAATTACAGCAGCTACATTTTCTCTGAAAATGCTGCTGTCAGTTTTTACCACGTAAGCAAAGTGTCCCTCAAAAGTGTATGTGGCAACAGAACTCGAACCTACATGCGTTTAAGTATTCTAAAGCATATTTGTCAGCCAGTCACAGCTCTTTGTTGTCAGGTTTAGGCTTTTTTCAGGGTCAGCCAAATTTCAGAGTTGCTTGCTGCTGAAATGTATTAAATGAAAAGGATTTACTCATCTATTAAAAAGTAATAAGGACCAGTCAGGCCAAAAAAAAGGCAGTCACACCTTTCTTAAGCACTTTTTTTGGCTCTAATGTTGTGGTAATTTGCAAGGACAAAGAATTTATCACCGAAAACAAGTGCATCGCAAAGGTAAGACATATGCACATCACACGGAAACATTAGGACAAAGACGTCTTCTCACAGTGAAAAAACTTGTGATCACTTTTTTTTTTTAAATAGTTTTTTGCAGATATGCAATGCACATTTGCTGTTTGCAAAGCTACTATCCATTGTTGCATTGCCACATTTTGAAAGTTGGCAGAGGTTTTAACTGCAACCTTTCTACCACCACATCTGTATGAAATTTGCTGTGCTCATATTGTATCATTTAAATAAACTACTGCAGAGATCTACATTTAACTGCATCATTCTGCACCTATCATTGCTATCCAAGCTGATGCTGTATTTTCCATTTCTCCAAAGCCGATGCTTAAATTGAAGCTGCAGCTACTGTATGTATGCTTCAACAGACTTAATTATGTGTGCTTTTCTGTCTGTTGTTCTGTAGAGTTTCATAGTTGTGTGTGAACTCTTGGATGTCTGCTATTTGCATGCAAGGCTAGTTCCACTGCAGAGGAGAGGGAAGGCCTGACACTCTGATTGGTGCAGGAGTTGCTAGACAACAGATGTCCAGCCAGCTAGGAGGTGTACTACCTGTGGAGGACAGAGAGAGAGAGAGAAAGAGAGAGAGATAGATTTAAAAGAAAGTGGTGGTGGAAAATGCTGTTGAGAACCATTGAAAATGTCATATGAAAGATGATTGTATATATATATATATATATATATATATATATATATATATATATATATATATATATATGTATATGTGTAAATAAAATATTGGCGTATTCTCACAGCATATGTTCTCCAAAATACTTTTACAGGTTCAAACTTTTGGAGAGCATCTATTATTTTCTTGCTGGGTGCATGTAAATGAACCATGATGCAGTTCTAAGGTAGCTTAGTTTACATACGTTCAAGTTCCCAGATTGCCTTTATTTCGGCTTGGGTAATTGTTACAGCCTCAATATGACCAGCCAGCTGATATGACAGATCATATCCTAGTCCCAGTAATAACTCCGGGGGTCATCAACGTGAATGTGAGTCTTCATATTTCACTATTGTTTTCCTGTTCTTTTTCTTTTGGCACTTAACTCCACTTGAACCATTTGTGCCACTTCAGCAATTCAAATATTAATCTCTTTGGTACATTCAGGAGACTTATTCAATGACTTCTGTTATGGCAAACTTTTTTAGTTTTTGAGATATTTAGCATTTTGTAAAAGTAACTTGTGATTAGATGACAAACCTTCAAAGCAAATTTGGATTGGACACTGAAAAAAATTCAGCTCAGCCACTGATCCATTTTAGCATAATGAGCTGCAAAGTGCTTCAACAGGGTGTAGAGGTCTGCACCAGTTTCCAGTGTCTGGTACATGGCAGCCCTATGAATACTGACAACTTTCTGTCTGCACCTTTGTGGAAGCGTCTCATAACAGCCATGTACACATGGAGAAGTTCCTACATATCTTTGTTTGTGCTGGTTTGAAACCAGCAAGTTTCACATAAATTCATGGTGGTAATTCATTTTTTAATTAAAGCTGCTTCCATTCACACTGTGTCCAGTGCATGATTGGGCTCATTGCTCCCAGCTGTGAGTGTTTGTTAATGTTAGAAATGTCATTATTTCAGTAAAGACTTTAGCAACTTATTAAAAAAAAAAAAGAAAGGGGGGTCACCCTGTTACATCAAGTCAGCTTAGTAGTAGCGTCTTAGGCATTGGTGGGTGGAGCTTCCCAGCATGCCTTGTGGATTCGCTTGCTGTTTGCACCAGTTTCCAGTGTCCGGTACATTGCAGCCATATAACACTGACTACTTTCAGTTTGTACCAGTCTGTGGCAGGATCTCACAATAGCCGCGTACAAATAGAGCTCCTCCTACTTCTAACTCTGATATGTGCTGCTGTGAAACCAGCAAGTTTTACATAAACTCATGGTGGAACTTCACTTTTTATTGAAGCTGCTTCCATTCACACTGTGTCAAGTTACATGATTGCTTCCAGTTGAGTTCTTCAACCAGCAGCGTCTGTTTATTACTATCTATATTAGTATAGTTAATGTCAGCTAAGTCTTTTGTCAAATTATTTAAAAAAGAAAGGCCATAGAGAGTACTGCAAATGTCTTTGTTTACTTTATCGCCTTCAGCTTTGCTGCATTGAGCAAAGTCTGAAAAACTGCACAAGTAAGGTAAAGTCTACATGGTTCCAAACCAATGAGGAGAAAATTTGCAAAAACAAAATAAAGTGTTTCATTCAAGGTGTTCAACAATTCTATGATTAAATGAAATTTAATAATTATTTCTGCAAAGAATTTTTAACAGTCTTTAGTTCTTCGTAGCATTATAGTCAAATATTCAATATTTTTCTATGATATCTCCACGTGCACTAATATAGAATGAATCCTCTTACCAATAAAATAGTTTTATCTTTTCCCATTCATATATGCAGGTTATATGAGGTGGCCTAGTGTTAATGGGACAGGACTATGGCTTTGTAAATCATGGGTTCAAATTTCACATGTGACATTTACCTAATATGTCTGCTCAATACAACTTCCCACCTCTTTTCTTTTAATACTCTTTAAAGGTGGAGTATGTAAGATTTTCAATATTTTCAAAATAAATTAACTAATAAAATAACTACAATCATAATTAGATCATTTTTTGAACATGTTGGTTCCAGTTTGTCCATATTTGATGCGTTATTAAATTTCAAGTTTAATTAATGACAAATGACAAATGACAAAAATCACTTTTTTTTTTTACTGGTAGGAAAACATTTAAGAATGGTCTTTGTAATTTAATAACACATCAAATGTGGACAGACTGGAACCTACATGTTCAGAAAACTATCTAATTATGATTGTAGTTATTTTTTTAGTTAATTTATTTTGAAAATATTGAAAATCTTACATACTCCACCTTTAAGAAAGCATTCCTCTCTGCATTTTTTATAATTAAATTTTTTTCCATTCTTTTGATTTATTTCATACTTTATCAGATTGGAAAGGATACTGCATGTTGGCTAGCTGTTGGAATGGGCTGCTGCAGTGTCCTCTGTCAGAAGGCGGCATGTCCAGAGATGCTTTATTTACCATACAATGGTGGTGATAATAAGATTATTCTGTACTTTCTACACACCAAAAACAGTCATATCATAATGAAATTACAATTCTACACCATAATTTTTATAAGCTGCACCAATGCTCTATGAGCAGTTAAAAAAAATTAAAAGTGCTCCCTTAAATTGCTGCTACATCACCCTAAAACTATTACAACATTTTGCCTCTCACTAATCCATGACAATTTCATCTTAGTTTTCACCACTCGAAAATTAAAAGGTTTTTCACTAACTGCAGTGACATCTTCAGCTTTTTTGCCTCATACATCAGTAAATACTCATTATCGCATTCACACTTCTAATTCTAGTTTTGCTTGTACACGCAACATCAGATCAAATCAAATCGAATCAAACTTTATTATGAAGCACTTTTCATACAATAAAATGTTGCACAAAGTCCAGATTTGCAGATGTTAAAAGCACTAAAAAGAATAACCCATTAACCGCCCCCCCCAACACACCCAACATCCATTTCCAACACCCCATCTTAATCATCAGACAATACACCTGGAGTAATTTCTCTGTTGCTGAGCACAAGACGAGCCTGGCAAGGAAACACAATCACAGAAGTTGTCTGCACCAGGAATCGGCCAAACCGCAGTGACCAGGACACCAACACAGACACCAGTCAAAAGACCAATTCCATGAAAGACGCCCCCGCAGCCAAGGCCAATATTATTTTTTCATAAAAGATTATTAATACATAAGTAGTAATTTTGGTTCTATACTGTACAAATATCCACAACATGGCCGCATAGTGTCCTTTGGCTGTAGCATGTAACAGTTGTGTGATCGAGGCGTAATAGTCTCAAGGTGACAGAAAAATGAAGTGTCAGATGATTTAGAGAAATTGAAGATGCTTGTAATAAAGAAACATTTTAAGCCAGTGAATAAGAATCAGAGTTTGTGACAGACTGAAAGAGACACTGAAGCATAACGTGCCAGTCGATGTTGTGGTCAGACTGAGGCTGAGATGGGCAGATTAGTGACCTTGCTCAGAGGGTCCTGCTAATAATGCAATAACGGCTGAGCTGCCCTTGTTTCTGGCTCTTCCTCTGCCTCTCTGCTGCTGTGCCTGTCTCTACAGCTGGCAGGAAACTTCAACAAAATTGGAATTGGCGTGTTCTCACAGGCAATATGACAGGCTTGCAACCACACAAAAGAGCTGCATTACATTGAGTGTGCAAGAATAAGGATGGGTCTTCTACATCGTTTCCAGTTAGTCTTCATCACTACTCTTGCAAAGCCCGTAAGGAAAGACTTATTTTGAAGATAATCAAGTTTATTTATTTGTATAATTTGCTTTTTTTTTTTTTTTTTTTTTTTACAAGTCAAGTCTGTTTATTTCTCTGGCACATGGAGAAAATAACCTCAGTTGATACTCAGTTGCTGTGTTGTATTAGTTTAAGTGAAATAATCACTAATTGCCCAATGATTGCTGGGACAGACTCCATCTTCCCACAACCCTAAAATGGACTAAGTGCTGAAGAAAATGGATGGATGGAAATAATCACCAGTGTATTGGTCTTAAATATTAATTAAAAACAACAATGAATGTCAAATAAACCAAAAGTAAAACAAATGAAATTGAATAGAATTGTTGCATAGTCAAAGCCAAGACTTTTTACTCAACCGAGCCCAAAGCCAGCAAAGACAAAATGTTGAAGAGTAATTGCTTTGTACACCAGTTGATTGAAGGTGTTAGACTGGAATGGTGGTTTCTTACCATTTAGAGCAATAAAAACAAGTCATAACATGTTTGAGTGTATCCTGAAAAAAACTGGGAGCCAATTTAGGATGACAAATACAGATGTGATTATAATGATTGAATCAGATCACCATAAAAAATAGTTCCATCACAATTTGGTGGAAAGAGGTAAGCCTTCACCTTACTGGCAAAGCTTTATAGGAAAAATGTGTTTGGTTAATGAGCTTATTTGTTTCTGAAATATAAAGGCATAGCCATTATAGCTGGGTAACAGTGTATATATAAAAGATCACCTGTACAGTTAGAACCATACATGATTCATGGTTATACATCTCTATGAAAATTCAACAGACCTCAAATTAAAGTAAGTTTGTGTTGATATGTGCAGATAAACCACCTGGAAAACAATGAAAGCGGTTCAATACTTTTTATACTTTTAAAAAATTTACCTCAGAGGAATCACAGTATATAACTAAAAGAGAAGGGGGCCTTTTGTGGTGCCCTGTGGTACCCTACAATTGGTTAGGCTTGGGGTTGATGAATACTGGAACCATTTAGGGGTTTAACCATCAAAGTATTATGGTTTTTTTTTTTTGTTATTGCTGTTTGTTCTTTTTACCAAAGGTGCAGGCAGATCCACTGGCACCATAACAGATTTATTAGAACCAATGAGTGAAAAGATGGATAGTTGTTTTTTAGTTAATCAAAGTAATGAATGAATTTAGAAGGTCAAGACACTGATTGTTCAGTCGTCTACAAACAAATTTGTTCATTAGTTACAATCTCCTTTGATGTTTTCATAGTAGCGGTAGTGCCTCAATAGCTGATGTTAACCATATGCTTTCAATTTCATTGTCAAGATTGATTCATGTTTTAGATTTTCTATGTGTATTTTTTGGATTTCTGCTTGTTTTGTGTGAGTGCACTGCACATACTTATAGCTGGATTATATGTATCTATAATGAGAACAAGCTGCTTGCCGTTCTTTGTTGGTATTTCCTCTGCGCTACACAGAGCCTGCAGTTTCAACAGCATCTTGAAAAAAGAGGAGAGAACATAGATGAGAGTAAAAAATAGGCGTCCTATTTTATTCGGGGAATAGGGAAAGCAGAACCTACTGCTCCTGTTTCGCTCTCTCTCTCACTTTCTCCGGCTCATGTGCCTTGAGGCGAGGTTGAAATGGGTCGCCTCAAAACCGTAGTGTGTTGCTCATGGTAACAATTGCTGTTCTGACTCACTTTCTCAGAATCAGAATCACTGGACTTGGATTTGGATAGACAGACTTGTGTGTCACTTCCTGTCCAAAATGTCAGATAAAATCAGTCTGGTCTAGTTGCAGATTGCTATGCGATCCAATGTAGATTTTCACATTTCCTGTCTCGGCTTCTGTTGCAGCAGAGTAGGAATACCAGTAACCGCACTTTGTCTTTTCCATTGTTCAGCTCATGGAACCAACTGGCTTTCCTACTTGCAAGCACATGTATCTTGTTTACTTGTTTTGAAGTTAAATTGATGTTAATTTGACATATATTGTTATTCAATTAGTTGTACTGGGAAAATAACTAACAAAACAATCTATAGTTTTTTTTTCCTTTTATTTAGAGTTGGTATTGGCACAGAATTTCAGAATAAATTTCGTTATTTCCTATTGAAGCTATGAAAGTTTTGCAGGGCTACTATTTAGTATGCAAACTTGAACGTGTAGGGTGAGCCTGGGGGCACCTGGGCAGGTACAATTGGCACTAATGAGGAACAGATATCACCAAACTTGAAACATTTTTAAGGCTTGTATAATACATAATACAGTTTAATATAAAAGATTTCCCTGGAAAAGGTGATAATTAAAGAATGTCTGTGATGATTTTTTAATGAACGTTATTTTGCATCAGTTTTAAGATATAATCAGATTAATTTGTGGCTAAATTTATGATTAAAAACACGCAACTAGTGATAAATATATTCATTAATGTGTGCATAATCCAAAACACTGTGTCAATACCGACTGCGAGATATTTTTGCTGCTTTTCCTGTCTAAATCCCAGTTTGCAATCTGATTGGATTTCCTCTGTTGAATTAAATCAAATCAAAGGTTGTTCAATAAAACAAACGATAATGAAATCTGACTCTCTAATGTGATCTGAATTAATTTTTCATGTTATCCCTGCAGAGGGGAGACTTGAGGGTGGATTTTATAAATGTTGATGGTTATTTATTACCCAACAACAAGACGAACCAGTCAAAAGCCAAGCCCTGAAAAGACTCTGCTAAGTTTTAAATATCATAATAGATTCTTTGCAGTGGTGTTGAAGGAAATTTAGTGGGCCAGAAATGCAGGTCTGATGCTGATTAAAGCCAGTAATTCCTTGAAAAACTAAAAAGTAGGACGAATACCGACTGGAAAACCTGCATTTCTAAGTCTGTTTTCTGTATTCTGACCCATATTCAACCTTTTAAACAAGTGGGGCAAAGTTGTTAAAGTGGAACTATTATATGCTAATTTATTTTTATTTCTGAGACCTGAAGGGCTGGGATTGATGGAGTTATTGTCACAAATGGCTTTATTTACTTCAGACCGACCCTCTCCGTAGGCTGTCAGATCAGCCTGCGGGCAAAACGAGTGGATTGAGACTCTTCCGCATTAAGCCCCGCCTCCCGCCACTGCACTACATCGGGAGCGCGCACCGCACCTGCTTTCGCCGTCATTGTAACATCTCATAAACAGAAGGATTAGGCTAATAAGAACTCAATAAAAAAACAAAATACAATGTCAACACATAGCATACAGACCTACATGTTGGAACCTGAATCAGACCCTGAAAACGAAGTGGAAAACAGCAACCCACAGCAAGGAATGCAGCAGGATGTCTCTCTTTGGTAAACTCACCAGCCATCGTTGGAAATAACTTTATCCGACGTTTTCCACCCGCCTGATGTATTTGTACATGCCCTTGTTAACCAGTAGAAGGTAACCAATCACCGAACCTTATCCCCCGGGACGTCACAAGGATTTCCAAGTAGAAAAAACTCTCTAAAACCACGCGTTTTTCGTCGCCATGGAAACCGAACGGAGAGCGTGCTGGAACTCAAACTCAAACTCAAACATGCGTTTAGGTGATAAAAAACAGTGTCGTTCACATGTCTGATGAGGATTCAACATAGTAACACTGTAGAAAGCTCAGAAAACTCAAAATACCATAATAGCACCCCTTTAAGTCATATAATTCGAATAAAAAAAAAAAATAAAAGAAAAGGGATTTTCAGTTTTTATTTTAACCATTATTAAGGTAGAGCTGGGCATATCATCTAAAATGAATTAAAACCAACATTCAGAAGCAATAATCAATGTAATTTTGCTCAGGTCAATTATTTAAATTGTTTGTAAATTTAAATTTCTCTTAAATAAATGAAAATGTCAATCAAATGACCATATATATTAAATTGTGTTTGTTTAATTTGTTTTATTGCACAATATCTGCTCTTCTTGTATGAGTAAGTTTACAACAAAAATTCCAGTCAGCTATGAGGTGTTGAAAATAAAATGATACTTTAATAATCATAATCATAGTATCCTGTTCAGTTAATCATGATATTTATTTGAGGTCATATTCCCCCAGATGGATTTTTTTTAAAGCTCCTAATGGCAGCAAAGAAGCCGCGGTTTAGCTTCACACCAAAGGTCATGATGAACCCACTGTGGCGATTCATTGTGGTAGCTGTTTGCTGAGGCCTGCCTGTTGGTGCCACATAACCAAACACATATCAGGTCGCATTATTTCTGTCAAGCATTCTGCTCTGATAAGGAAAAGGGCAGGCTGACACAAAGCCAGCACACACAGGCAGGCACAACAAAAACGCACAGTGATGCTGATGCCCAAAACACTGGACCTTGTCCTCCACTGAGGCAAAACTAAGTTGTAGCCAACTTCATGTCAGATGATTTAGAGAGCCAGTCACTGCAGGGAACAATGAAGAACAGTAAAGTAACCTGTCTTTGTTTGTGTCTCCTCTGCTTTTCTTTCAGATCATCAAAAGCTAGAGAGGGAGGCGAGGATTTGTCGTTTACTAAAGCATCCTAACATCGGTGAGCGGAGTGTCCTCAATCTCTGAACACACACATGAAAACACACACGCACATTTCGTTCAGGTCTCTTGTGATTTCTGCTGTGGCTATTCATCTTCTCGACACAGTTATGAGACAGCTAGGGAGAAGGAGAGAACAAGTTTGTGGAGGTGTGTGTATGTGTGTGAGATCATGTATCTAATAATGATGTACCTGTGTGTGCTCCCTGCTGAGTCATCAGAGGGACATAGGAGCCCCCTTTCTAAACAACTGACCCTCTACACGCTTTCCTCCTCATTATTCCTCTGATAAAAGCTGTCTCTTCTTTTTTGTTTTCACACTCATCTACAGAAGCTCTTTTTTTTCTTCTTGCAACTGCTTTATGTCTCTATTAATATCAATTCAACCTTCTAGGATGACTGCTCTTGTATAAAATCAGAGGAAGACCACTGACTGGAATTTTATAATTTATTGGCCTTTAATGTTATAAAATACCAGAATGGGGAAAAGTGTGACAACAAGTCTGAGATGCAAGTTTTTATAATAAAAAAAAGAAAAAAAATGCTCAGTGCGTTTTGTTAACTTGATCCGCTTCATGGTCCCAGTACACCGTTATGGTGCTGTAATATTTCCCATTTTGGCCATTAAAGCTGCAAAATCCCAGTGTAATACTGTATTTCTGAAGAACAGCTCAAGAGTTCTGCGTTTAAATTAATTAAATACCCTTTTATAAGAAACAGCAAGTTCACAAAGACTTGAATCAATGACGTGTCTTTGTTAGTGTGAAGTTTGACTTGGCCTGAGTTAATGTTGGTCTGGATAATGTTTAAAACCAAGCTTTTTCTGTGTTTGCTCTAAAATAATCCCTTCCAAGAAAGGATTTACTATTAAAGTGAAACGTTTGCTGATCCATTGTTATTCTTCCTGTCTGTCCCTGATTTCATCTGTCCTGTGATTGTATTTCTGTTAAATCTTTTTTTACAGTAAGACTCCATGACAGCATATCAGAAGAGGGTTTCCACTATCTGGTGTTTGATCTGTGAGTAAGACACTCTTTGTCTGTGCATCCTTCTCTCACACACACACACACACACACACACACACACACACACACACACACACACACACACACACACACACACACACACACACACACACACACACACACACACACACATATGCACATAGACACCTACAGTTTCAACATTTTCAGCTATTCTCATGTTAGAATAGCTTAGAACAGGAATATTATTATTTTTTCTTTAACTACAGTACCAGTACCAGAGTTTAGACACACTTTCCTGTTAGATTTAATGAGAAAGTGTGTCCAGACATTTGATATGTACTGCACATTAACCCTCTGGGGACCAAGGGTGTTTTAGAGAAATAAACCTGACTTTTTTTTTAGTTTAAACGCTAATAAACACCACCTTTCAATGCCCCATAATGTCCTATACCTTGTTTTTGTTTTTTTTAAAAAATTGAAATATTATAAACTGCTATGTAAATGAGGCTCCTATGCTTGAAATAAAGAGTAGTATAATTTCGAAGCATGACTAAAGGTACTGAAGGGAACTGAAGCACTGCAGCTTTCCAAAATCACTGTCAGCTGCACACACTGTATCTGTTACCAAGTTATACATCTGTTACGACGCCGTCGTGTCATTTATGTTGAAAGAAACTGCTTGAGTAATGCAAATGTTTGTTTGCGGACTTACGCATGGTATGCGTGCGTAAAAGCTGTTATTTTCATAATTTATCGGCCTTGTAAATACAGAAGGCAGCTATCCGACTGCTAATGACACCGATGCATAGCGATTGACACTGTTTGGAGGCGTTTCCTGAAGCATCATCGGCTCTGATTGGACAAACACGTGTCATGTGCCAAAGACAAAGGCTCTGATTGGAACACCTATTTTGACACAACACTGTATCACATATGAATGGGCTACAGTGATGCTGGAACTACTGTCTGAAAGCCCGGAGTCTCCCGATTAAGAGGGAAAAAAAAGTAAGTTTCTATCTTTTATGGTTCGAAAGCTATGCTCGATTAAACACAACATGGTCCCTGGCATCGCCGATGATGCCGGCGTCCCCAGAGTGTTAAAATGTTGTGTTTTAGATATTTAAAGGAGTCATAACTTGGTCTTTTCATGTCTCCACTGTCCTCTAAGTGTTTTTAAATAATTGTTTAAACACTAATATGATGCCTCCCGAGGGTTTGTGATGGTGTGCAGCAACAGATTGCAAGGACGTTATCATCTAAGGTGATGGAGAAACAATAAGCAGGTGCTGTTTCAGGAGTGAAGTGAAGAATGCCCACAAGTGTTCAGCTTTTCTACATTTAACATTGAAGTTCATATTGTTTGGTTATGTTATGATGATACAAGCTGCCATGTGTGTCTGCTAGCCGGAATGTACCTTTAATAAGAGGAAAAGCTGAGTCCCATTTCAAGCCTTGCTGTCTCTGTGTCCCTGTAGGGTGACAGGAGGAGAGCTGTTTGAGGACATCGTAGCCAGGGAGTACTACAGCGAGGCTGATGCCAGGTAACTCCCCACCACCACCACAAACACACACACACACACACACACACACACACACACACACACACACACACACACACACACACACACAGGCACACACCGCTGAGCTCAGCAGCCATCATGCATCTCTGTCTGCCAATGGAGGGAACTTTCTGTGCGTACATATTTGTGTGCTTCACATATGGTCGTCTCAAAGGTATGATACAGCCACCCTGTCTCTGTGGTATCTCAGAGTTATTTATACAGATGATTAATGATATGAAGTCTGCAGTATTAATCATACACAACCTACCTTAGAGTGCCAGCTTTTTGCTGAAAGATGGCCTCCTAAGAAAAAGAGTAAAAGAAAAGGAGAGTGAATGTGGTGTTATATATACAGGTACACCTCACAGTTTAATACACTAAATCTAGTGAAATGTGTCACAGTGTCACGTTACATTATGCCATTAGTCAAGCTAGCCATGTCAAATACATGGTTTATTATCAGAATATGCACATTCTTAATGATTTTCTTTTTGTCCTCCTTTTTCTATTTATTTCCCTCATCTCTGTCTTGTTTTTTTGCTTTTTTGTCTGGTCTTCCACCCACAATCCTGTTCATGTCCTGCTCTTAGCCATTGCATACAGCAGATCCTGGAGAGTGTCCATCACTGCCATGTTAACGGGATCGTTCACAGGGATCTAAAGGTTTGTATGTCCTCAGACGTTGCTGCAGTCCAGATCATATGAAATCAAGATGACAAGATTAAAAGAATAGCTGCATTCTTTATATTTCTGTCACTTGCATCTTTTGAAGTTTGTTTGTTGAATTAAAATACGTTTTTTTCTCATCTGAGAGAAAATGTGAGACCATATCTGGATTATTTGCCACATACTTCCAGTTTTTGGACATTGTTAGCTTTCTTCTGTCTTCAGTCTTGCAAAAAAGAAAGTAAACCCATGTTCAGTTCTAAGGTTTTATGCATCAGGATTAGATTTAAAAACTAAATTAAAGAATAAGTTGATAGAAATGAGAAATGAACATCTGTGACACCATATCAATATTCATCTTACTATTATGAAAGTTGCTAATCAAATACACCTCATTCACTGATAATCAACATTTTCATAAAACTCAAAGTTTCTGGCACTTTGTTGATCTGCAGAATAGCGATTCAAAGGAGAATTGTTGATTGTTGTTCTTCATCTTTCTGGTAAAAGTTATGAGGTCATCTCTAAACAATTTGTAGTTCTTCATTCTAAAGTAAAAAATATCTTTTCCAAGTAGAAAACATTAGAATGACTTCCAACCTCTCCTGGGACAAATGTTCATGCCAAAGTCACACCATGCTAAAGTGCTACATCTCAAACTGCTACTCTGTGACCGTAAAGTCTGAACAAGCATGGCTGGTTTGGAAAGATTAGTGCAATAAACATGGCTGAACAAGACCTTTAGAGCAGATGGGTTAATGTTACAGTGGAGACATTTGGACACAATATGCACATGGACATGGAAATCAAAGATGACACCTCATGCCACTTTCAAGCATGGTGGCGGAAGTGTCATTATTTGGGTTTGATTTGGAGCCAGCATACCCGGGCACCAACAGACCCTAAGTAAGGAATGTCCAGCTCAGGTCCTTGAAGGCAACAATCTTACAGGTTTTCCATGCATCCCTGTTCCGATGCAAACTAATCACTCATTTTGCAGAACTTCATTGGCTGTTGGATGCATTTAATGGAAGCCAGGTGTGTTGGTGCAGGGATAAATCGCAAACTTGGCCCTCGAGGACCGACTTTGGGTACCCCTGCTTAAAGCCAACCACAAACTTCTCTACATACAAAGTATTCTGAGGTCAAATCTGATGCCATCTGTCTGATGGCTGAAGTTTTGCTCAAATTGGGTCATAAAGCAGGACTGTGATCCCAAATGCACAAGAAAATCTTAGTTAATAAAAAAAGAATCAAGATGCAGCAGTGGCCCAGTCAAAGCTCATGTGTCGTTGTTGTGTTTTTAAAATGGCATGCTCAAACCCTTTAATCCTTAATGCATTATACTTGATATGTAAAGTTTATGAGACCTATTGCATCCCCATATGGTAAAAAAGTTAGCTCAGAAAACGTGTGGTTAACAATCTTCTATATCCTATGCCCTCTGGTGGATACATTATCATTTATTTATTTATGAATTTATTTATTTAACTTTTTTGAAGGCCAAATGAAATTTTGCATTTGTTTTGGTTAGATAGTTCAGTTGTTTTCGTCATGTTGTCATTAATCTAAGGTTGTACTTAATAGGCACCTTGTTTGGATCAAATATTTATTTTGTCCTGATGCATAAAACCATAAATGATTATTTTTCACATGGCTTTATTTCTTATTAGAATTTAATGTTTGATTCTTGTTGAAATAGTCTCTATTCATAAGTAAATGAGTAAAGAGTTGTCCCAACAATAGGAGCAGTCCAGAATGAGATGCAGTGAAATGATTTGCTTTTGCATAATTATGTAAAATTTTTGTTGGTATGGGAGAGAATTTCTGATGTCATGAATATTCCTATGAGTGTGTAGGAAAGGCAGTGTGGAGAAGCTCTTTTAAATACAGTCACTGTAACTAAAAACAGGAATTTAAAAAGTTTTAACTTCTTGTTAGATTTCTAATCTGCAGATTTGCTCATGAGAGAGACATTTTGCCAGAATAATTCAAGGTTTTCTAAGTCTTTCATAATAAGGAGGACATATTCAACACCATGTCAATAACTGGGTTGTCCGTGAGTGTCTGTGTCCTGTTATGTTATATGTGGTTTATAAGCCGACTGCTCGCAGGCTGTCTGTGCTTAGAGTCTCTAAATGTTAGGAAATGTTTTATTCATAAGCTCACACTGTCTCACTGGCCTTAGGTTAGCAAAGACCTTTTTGCACCTGTGCCCATGTGTGTGTATGTGTGTGAGAGTGTGTGTGCACATGTCTGCATGCTGTGGGCTCAGAAATATTCATGATTGTGCAAAAATGCATTAGTGCGTGTTTGTCGTTACTTATACGTGGCTGAGTCACTTGTTTTTACACTCACACCTCCTGTGACACCACTCCTTCCCCCTGTATCTTTCTCCCCTCACTGTGCAATTTGTTCCCACTCATGGATTTTAATAGTGGATTGGTGCTGCTGTGGACGAGGACATCGCGTCCACTGCCAAGTCGCTCCTTCTGAATCCATGAGGCTGAGGGAACAAGTCCACAGCTCAAGCGTACAAATGTCCATGGTCACCTAGAGAGTTGGTCCCGTGCACATGTTTGTGTCTCTGTCATATGTGTGGCAGAAAGGGAGTTGCCTCAGACACGGATTTAAGAGCAGTTTAGTGTCACTGACTCCTAATGGTTTGGATTAGGATTTGGTTTGGCTAACCTGATTTTAGATCTGTGTCTGTGGGCAGCTTGGTCCCTGAGCGTGTGACCTCTCACTTCTAACCTGTTTGACTCCGCCCCCCCCAGCCTGAGAACCTTCTATTGGCCAGTAAGCTGAAGGGGGCGGCGGTCAAGTTGGCTGACTTTGGGCTGGCTATCGAAGTACAGGGGGACCAACAGGCATGGTTTGGTGAGTATTCGCCCATCTGTTTCTTAAATCGTAGACAGTTTGTCAGCCAAACAACCAATCAGTTGGTCAGCTACTTCTGTAGATGGTTAAGAGTGGTGGTAAATTTCTCCCTAATAACAATAAAGAGAAATTCAGCGGAGACTGGTTTATTTATTTGTTGTTGTTGTATGTCGCTTTTGCTTTGTTTTTTTGTCAATATAGTTGTAAAATCCCAAATATTAAAGCCACAGGGAATAATTAAACAGAAAGAGAAGCACTGTCCTATTTGGCAATGATAAAAGTGGACGTACATGAAGTTCAGCAGCCACTTAAGTCATTTATTTATTAAATTAAAGACAAATGTAAGTAGCAGCCTTAAGGTCAATGCAGAAATATTCAAATAAAAAGATTTTTTTTTAATGTGCCAACATCAGGATGCAGTTCTGATAGTTGCTTTTTGTGAGATATTCAGAACATTTTTTTTATTTTAAAATCTTTTGTTTGAGTTTTTATTATACCGTGAGCCAGAAATGTTCATTCCGGCAGCACTTAAATACAAGATATCAATAACTTCCTTATCTGAAACACTGTCAGACCTTTTTTTTTTTTTCTAAAAAAAAAAAAAACCTTTTGGCAAAGCTACAGGATATAAAACAGCCTTCAGTTCTCACTGAACAGAGTTGTTTCCCAGAACACTTTCCCACTTATGTGCCATATTTACAATGAATTTCGAAGCAATATGTTGAAATCCCTACATCCACCCTCCTTCACTGCCGCCTTCCTTTCACATTACTTCTCCAGGCTTTGCTGGAACTCCAGGCTATTTGTCTCCAGAGGTTTTGAGGAAAGACCCATATGGGAAACCAGTGGACATGTGGGCCTGTGGTAAATAACTCAGACTGCATGCATGTTGTTTTTTCTGCTTTTGTTACTGAATCACGGAAGTTTTAAAAACAACAAGAAACTACATGTTTATGTGACTTCAAATGTCACTTTGTGTTAGGCGTGATTTTGTACATCCTGCTGGTGGGTTACCCTCCCTTTTGGGATGAAGATCAGCATCGCCTCTATCAGCAAATCAAGGCTGGGGCCTATGATGTGAGTGTTCACTCAAACACACACACACACACACACACACACACACACACACACACACACACACACACACACACACACACACACAGAATGGTTTAAAACAAACAAAAAAAACAATTCACATAAAGGGGGAAAAGATGGGGTGGGGGGGGGTAAGAATAAATAAAATATGTGTATATATATATATATATGTATGCATATAAGTGTACGAATGTGTAGATATATGTGTACATATATCTATTGTATAGACCTTGTAAAAACAAACTAATACCCAATGTTGTACACACACTTGTTGTGATTGTCAACTATGTGAACTCTCCCCTGCTAAACCAAATAAAAAACTGAATTATAAAAAAAAAATAAAACAACTGAACAAACTGAAAAAACAGTAAAGCAGATGTTTATTAATATTTATTTTCTTTCTCAGACAAAAGTAACAGACAAACCCCTTACTCTGATAATATAAAGCAAACCCTATTTATTACCAACCTTTAAAAAAAAACAAAAACAAATTTAAAGTAGATTTTACATCAATAACTTTAAACTTCTGAATGATATCCATGAGCTGGATTGTTCCTACAACGGATTTCCTCCATGGATGTATGGCCGGATAAAAGTTTCTCTTTCTTTCATTTAAAGCACAGATAGTTTATTAATTTTGTGATTTACTCATATGTGTTTTCTTTATTTGTGTGATAAATGTTTTGAACTTCTTTTATTTTTGTTTACAGTTCCCATCTCCAGAGTGGGACACCGTTACTCCCGAGGCCAAAGATCTGATCAACAAGATGCTAACAATCAACCCAAGTAAACGCATCACTGCCGCCGAGGCCCTCAAACACCCCTGGATCTGCGTATGTGACACACACTTACATATATGGCGAAGCAGAAATAGATTAGCACACACAGACAATGAGTTCCTACGATATATACGTTTTTGTAAATGCTGAATGGCCCATAGTGTCTTTATTTCCCTCTCATTGTCAAATCTCAACCTCTTCCCGCAGCAACGATCCACCGTAGCTTCCATGATGCACAGGCAGGAGACTGTGGAGTGCCTGAAGAAGTTCAATGCCAGGAGGAAACTCAAGGTGAGGCTTCTGGCACTTGGTCACGTTTCCACTTGCACAGATAAATCCATCATCCATTTCTTCCCCTTCTCTGTCTTCCTAACTCAAGACTTCACTGTAACTTTAAAATGACTAAGACCTTCTGGAAGCCGCGTTGCCCTGTTGCCGTGCCTCTCTTTTTCTTGCTGCAACCTTATAATCGGTCTCTTTTCTGTGTCTTTCTTCCTTTGGTCCATCGTCATTTCCTCCTTTTTCCCTTCTCTGTCACTGCAGGGAGCAATATTGACCACTTTGCTGGTCACAAGAAACTTCTCAGGTATGTTTCTCTCAGCCTGGTACGAAAAAACTGGTTTCCAAAACAGATAGAAACATTAAGTCTAATAAGGCTGGCTGGTGGACCTTTTCTCAGGCTTTCATACTTTTATAGTATGATTAAGTATGCTTCTAACATCTAGTGGCGGAGCTAAACTTTTTTATATGGGGGGGTCAAAGGGTGTGCAAGACATACAATATCACATGTACAGTGCTGTGAAAACTACTGCCGTGTTCAAGAGACATGAACTATAAAACATCTTTACGGTAATAAGTTGCACCACCGAGTGGAAATAAGATCTTGACCTGATCTGCGTCCTTCTTTTCCAAAAAAAAAGTCAAGTATATTTTCCTTTTTCTTCATTTTAAAAAATTTTTTTGATACAAAACAAAGCTGGTTACAGGCTATATTTTGGAACAATTTTGTGCTGTAGCTTACTTTAAAATCAGCTAGCAGCCTTTCCGTTTAGGTTGAAATGAATCGTGTAGCTTTAGCTTAGTTAGCATTGAGTTACTTGGATACAGAGTACCGGTTGAAGCATTTTTTATAATTTGTGTTAAGCTAAAATGTGAAACACTATATTAACTAATTCGATATGTAGTCTCTAAATACAGTCACCGAAAACTAAATATGACATGGTTCCACCACATTATCTTAAAGAGACACTACAGAACTTTTGTCATTCTCCCCATTTCCCCTGTAAATGACTAATTCAGCGTCCAGTTTGCATCCTGCCTGACCTGTTAGATCTCTCCAGCAGCAATTGACAATCTTCCAAATCCCTCTTGTTTTGTCCTTTTCTTTCTTTTAATCTTCTCGCGTTTCTTTGCTGAATCAGCGACATTGTGTGTTCAAAACAGCCAGTTCCTTATTATACCATGAAACGAAGCTCTGCCGCAACGTCACGTTGCATCCCGGATGAAGAAGTTGTCTAGTGTTGGTTTCTGAACCTCATGATGCTGCTGGGTAGCAGCGGCTCTAGAAATGCATATGATAGATGTCACTGTGTCACTGAACAAGTCTGGGATGTGGAGATTTAAGATCAGAAAGTTACATAATGTGTCTTTGAAAATAAATTCTTGCTACCAATTTCCATAACTACCAACTGTAATATTAGCAGTGCTACATAGCTTAATGCTAACATGTTCATATTCTTACATTATGTTAGTAGTTGTTCTTGCGACAGAGACAAAATCTCTTCTATGAAACAAGCCGCCACATATCGATATATAATATAAAATTGATTTTGAACTGAAGTAGTGACACTGGGGAGCCACACCTGTCTGTCAATCACCTGAGGTGGCACCTGGGGCCAGTGGCACCCTGGCCACCTCTCTAGCTCTGCCCCTGTTATTATAGTGGTATATACCTGGTAAAGAAGTTTAAAAAAAACATTACTCTGGAAACAAAACAAGTACAGATGTTTAACATACATTGAAATGGCTTTCATTTGTATGGACAAAGATGATTTAGGCACAAAAGAGGGACATTTGTAAGCAGAAACATCTTCTTTATGTCTTTGCAACTGCTCTCTCACTCTATTTTCTACTTTGCCATAATTTCTTGCATATGCTTCCTTTTGGTCTGTTCCCTATTTTCTGGGTCTTACTAGCCCACTTCACTCTTACTGACAAATGCATCAGAACATCTATATCTCCTTTTATTCATCATCTTCTTCTTTGTTTTCATTTTTCTTTCCTTTTTTGGTTTGGATTTTGGTATCCATTTGAGGTAAGATTTTTCTGGAATGACAGAGACATGTGTGGGGTTGGATCCAACCTTATAAGTTCTAATGATTAGGCTTCTCTAAAGGCCTGTTAAAGATGCATGAGGATTATGCATCCATTTTAAAAGATATTAAAATGTATGAGTTCAGCGTCTTAATCAAGGATGCGGCATGCATTTTAAAGGGCGATTTAGCAGTTTTAATTGTTTGGACAGAAGGTGTGGTAATACATATGACTGCTTGGGGTTAAGTGCATGTGTGTGAATGTGGATTTAAGAATTTTGTTGGTACACATAGTCTGTCCTTCCCATGTAATACCCCTGATTAACCACCATCTCTTCAGCCCCTCTCTTATGAATCAGTATGTGATAGGATAGCAGCCTTGTATAAAAGATCAGTGTTACACAGAAGATTTCCCTGCCTTGCTTTATGGAACTCGCAGTTAGAATTTGCACCTGGAGTTTGACGATAAGCACTGTTAATGGATTTGCTTGCTGCATGTTAGAGAAGCCTCAGGCACGTAACTCTGTGAACTACAATGCTGAACTCTCGTCTCCCTCTTTGCCTCTGCAGCAGCCAAGAGTTTGCTCAACAAGAAGCCAGATGGCGTTAAGGTAAGTTGATTAGCACAGAGGACAGTGCTTGGTCTTTTGCATTATTTTTCTTGGAATGTTGAGCGTTGGTGGAGCCTTATTGATTAATATGATGCATTGTGCCCTTAGCTTAGCATCATCATTCAGGGACAGTCACTCAAAGCTGCAGGAGGTGTTTTTTTTTTGTTTTTTTTCCTTCTTCACTTAATCTTACTGTTGTTTTGAGACACAGCAGGCCACATTGATGGTTATATTATTGTCTTCAATCAAGAGTGCTTTTCCTTTTCAACTTGAAAGCAGCATTCCTTGTTATCAAGTCCCTCCCTGCATGCAGATGTGCTTTGTTGCACCTCAAATCTGTTTCCACTCCCAGTTTCCCTTCTGTTTGCTGAAACTTGAGACCTTTCCCAAGCCTTCAGTTTTTTTCTTTGGGCTTGCAACAGTCAGATATTTGCTTATTTGCTCTTGGATTGTTGTGAATTAAGTCTTTCAGAATTTTTTTGGTCACCACAATGTCAGGCATGGCACTGAAATTACTGCTTCTCCGCTAAAATTACTGCTAAAATGATTGATCTCCGATCAATCATTTTACTTTACAGTGTCAGCCTCCAGATTTAAGAGATTAACAGGCTTCAGCAGCCTACTTATCCCTATTATGTACCCAAACCAGTTGAGTAAGTACATGTATCATCACAGTGATGGTATTTGGCAACAGATCTGCTGTGTACATTTGCATGAAATGCTTTTAGCCAAGATAAATAGTCCAAGATGGATCTAAACAACTCAACAATAGCAATTTGTCCCTCTTAAAAAACAGTGAGGTCATTATAAATCTGAAATCATAAATTCTATAAAGCTCTTTGTTTAAAATATATATTTATACTTCACATGAAGCAAAGTTAGAGAAATAATGAAGCCCTTAATGAACCAATCTGAGAGCAAAAAGTGAAAATGTAGAAGTAAAAGTTTTTACAGAGAAAAACTTGAATGCAAGAAGAAAAAAAGCTGAAATGTCTGTAGAGGACATTTATTCATGCAGCTGTGAATCTGAAGGCGGAAACACAAATTTGGGGTAAAGCAGACAATATTTAGATGCAGGCTCGAGTGTGAGGGCAGAGCCAATAAGGAAAGCAAAGGTACTCCTCTCAAACTGAAATATATGCTCGATTAAAGACAGCAATATGCCTCAATAATGTAGAAGTTAATGTCTTTAAGTTCATCTGTTCTGTAAAGATTTTGTCAGTTTGGTGCAGCTGATTCTGGGATTTTTCTTCCAAAAATTTATAAAAAAAAAAAACAAAAAAAACCAACAACGTATTTTTAAATTTGGAGCTTTAAATGAATGTTTGGGCCTTAATCAGGTCAGCAGAAACTCAAATGGCAAGATCCCCCCTGGGGACCTTATTTCTTATTGAGTGATCCTCATTTAGTTAAAAAAAGAAAAAAAAAGTCTCTCTCCATGAACAGTTCAGTAAATAGGTGAATAGATAAATGAAGGATGACTCCTGCAGTATCTTCTGTATTGTTTCTTGAAGGCCTTTTTGAACAATTTCCTGAAACATTTTAATGAAGGATTTTTTTTGCTTTAAAGAGACTTTTTGACAAAATCCAAATAAACAACTGGGCAGCTCCTGACTACATGTGTTCTTTTATTTCAATGTTCTATGTTTACACGGAGCGACTCAGGGCATTGTTGCGTTTTATGTTTACAAAAAGGTTTTCTTTTTAATGTGTTGGATTAATGTCATCACACTGTAAAGACCTTGAGTAACCAGGGAATTCCCACACACAAACACCGGAGAGGAGGTGTCATAGTTTGGAAATTAACCAGTATTATGACCTTCAAATCAGGATGTAGCTTTCTTTTCAACAGACTCGATTGCATTGTCTTCCAGTCTAGGTGTGCTGTTCAGACACATGAAAGAGTGACTGTAAAGTTTTCTGTTTAATGATTTTTATTTAGTTACCTTATTAAAACTTTTTATATTTTCTATATTTTAATATGTACTTATTTTTTACTAACATTGGAAATGTTAAAAGTCCAAGTCCACAAAAACGAGACACTGTCGTAATGTGAATAAAGACAGAAATAAATTAAAGCAAATCCCATAAATCCCCATTTCATTCCCAGTAAACATCAACAACATTATCAGAGAACGAAACTGAAACATTTCATGGAAAATATCTGCTTATTTAAGAATATGTTAGCATCTGTTGTCATTAACACGTCTCAGAAAAGATATATAGAGTCAACAAATGCTAGAAAAGTGATGGAGAAACAACTGGCAACTAATCTTATTAATGAACAACTGGTCAGCAATATGACAGGGTATAAATGGAGCATTTCAGAGAGACAAAGTCTCTTAGATGGGCAAAGACTCTCTTATCCATGACAAACTGCATCAAAACTTGCAGAACATTTTCATAAAAAGCCAGTCCTCCAACGTATTACCAGTGCAGAGTGAAAAAAAAAAGCAAACTGCATATGAAAGAAGTGCATTGGTACATTTGGTTTACACATCTGTGAAGATTTACAAATCGTTGCACTCTGTTTATATTCCAAAAGAGTCCCAACTTTACTAGGGTTGTAACTGTATCTACAGTACGTTTTACTTTCCCCCTATTTGTGCCGTTACCAGTCTTCTGTCATTTGGAGTGTTTAGATTGTTCTGTAGTTCACTTTATATTGCACAAATGCATGAGAAGTATTTTTTAAATGAAGTGCTATGTGAAACACTTCTTCAGATGCTTGCAAAGTTCTGATTAAATCTTGAGCAATCTTATTGCAACATCGTTTTTGTAAACTGTCCTTAAATTTTATGAGGTTATCCACTTATGTGATACATTCCAAGCTGCAGTCTCGCCAGTGTGATGATACTGAGCCAACTTTTTAAGTCAAGCCATCTGGCTACTGGATGAAGAAAAAAAAAAAAACATGCTTTCTTTATTTGCCCCTTTTTTAATGTCGGGATCTTCGGTGAGGGTGACATAATATGTTAAAAAGTAGAAATATTATGGAAAAATAAAAACAAACTTTGACATTGAGCATATAAAGTCTCAAATTTTACAAGAAAAAAATCTTGAAGATTAAATTTAGGAAAATAAAAATACATATTTTTGGTACGGGAATGCTATCCTTTCACTTCACAGGGAATGCATGTACACGTTAGGCAGGAGGGGCAGCAGTATGGAACATGGCTACATCATCACCTCATTCAGAACTAGTGGTTTTCCTCTGAACAGGCCCAATTCATGTCTCTTCAAAGTCCAGATGCTTACAGTCGGACAAAAAATTGGGATTCTGGGCCAACATATGCTTGTTATTGTCGTGTATCTATATTCATATAAAAATTACCGTACATGCATAACAAGTTTGTGCCACGTGAAGCGGCATGTTGTCTTAGAAGGAATGTGTCTCTCTAGTAAATTCATAAAATGTGCTTTGAAAGTGACCCTTTTTAAAACCAAAATGCATGCATTTTTTTTTGCAGAATCCGTCTAAAATGTAAGATATCTGACATCTTAGTTTAGGTCCTACCTCCAACATATGATGCATAACTTTACTGCATTTATGATATACCTTATATAAAGAGGCACAACCTCTGTGATTTGGTCTTTTACTGCGTAACGCTCCGTAACATCTGATCTTTGGGACACATGAGTTGGGTTGGAAGTGAGCGAGAGCAAGAGATAAAGCGTGAGAGGGGTGCGCATCTGTGTGCCTGAAAAGTGTGTATGTGTGTCATGTCCCCTCTACACTACCCCCTGCAGGTCAACAACAAAGCCAACACAGTGACCAGTCCTAAAGAAACAGGCCCTGCCCCTGCACTGGTATACACACTCAGTCTCATTCACACCCACACCTTCTTTCATAAAACATCTAAACCTCATGTCCCCCTGTGCAGGAGGTGCAGGCTCACTACCTCTTAAGGGTTAGATCATTTTCTCTTTGATCTCCACCTTGCTTGATTAGATTTCAACTTTCGCCAGGCTGTGTGGGAATACTGATAAAATCTGGGGTAATAATGTAAAGTGAAAGAGCTGCCTTGCTCAGCATCAGGCTATCCCTGAATGAAGTAGTATGTAAAAGAGTTTGTGAGTGCCTGGCATGTCCTAACTACAAAGTCATTCATACAGCTAACAACACAGCTAACCTTGAACGACGTTGAGAATTCAGAGTGATGTAGTCGTTCACACATTTATCTGAATTAGCAGAGCATGCATGGAGTATATAGAGTTGTGCAGTGCTCATTTTTTGGCTTTACATACTTAATATAAGTTATCATATTATTAAACACAATGGACTTCAGTTGGTGTGACAAAGGCAACCCATCCCCCTTCATGCCTACAACCCCCCCCCCCCCTTCCTCCTTGCCTTTTCTCCCCATTCCATGCATGAACTCCTGCCAAGACATTAAACAAGTTTTATTTCAGCCTGGTCCAATTTCTGACAAGAATCTACATGTGCATCATTCAGGATTTGTTGCTGGCGTAGTTCATCTGTGCATGGCTGTGTGCGTGTGGGCTCCTGGGTTGTTTTGTGATTGGCTTTTGCGTAGTGCCTGCTCATTGGCTACGTGCGTCAGGCCACATGACTGCTGCTCTGCATGATGTTGAAGATTTTCTGTTCCCTCATTTGCTGTTGGACGATTACGCATGAACACAGGCACATGACATCTGTCTCTCTCTCTCTCTCTCTCTCCTGCTATCCTCCTTTCTGTCTTCATCATCATGCACATACACACTCACACACACACACACACATGTATATGTAAACACACAGTAGAGACTGCTGATGTTATAATCTAGTATAATCTGGGTGAGTGATTAGAAGGACTGAGCTGGGCGTCCGGATCGATTCAGTCACAGGCAGAAGTAAGACGGCAGAGACAGACAGACAGACAGACAGACAGACAGACAGATAGATAGATAGATAGAGGTGAATGTTGACAGTCAGAGTAGATATCTTAACGTACACATGAAGTCTACACATTTTCATAAACCATGTCCTGCCATCATATTTTTGTTTTATTTAATTTTTTTGCTACTTGATCCCACATGTTGTTATTTATGTGTTCTCTACAGGAGCCACAGACAACTGTGATCCATAACCCAGTGGATGGAAACAAGGTACAACAACCAAAAACACCATTTTTATTTCAAAATGTATTTATAAGTCATTTTCCTGCTTGGATGAAGTGAATTTCACTGAGTTCAAGGCTCGTCTTCACATTCACCGGTGCAGCGACCCCCACCACCGTTGCCTTTGGTTCATACACACAGATGCTGAAACAATGACTTTGGTGTAAAAGATGTAATTAAACACAAGGTTATGTAAGCACTGCAACTGTTACCATGGCAAACGCAGAGGTTACCGCCACAGTTTGAGTTGAAAGAACCCGACCAACCCCTAATCAAAAAGTTCAGTCTCATTCTTTCATTGTCTAATTTTGATTTATGGGTGCATGTTTTCATTTAAACCTCCCATCTGTTACAAATGCATGTTCTGCTTCCCATTCTTTGGCAGGAGTCCATTGAGAGTGCCAACACCACCATTGAGGATGAAGATGTTAAAGGTAGGGAAGACCCTCAGGAGTCTTACAACACAGCAACCCTCATCATTTCCAGCCAGTCTGATCATTCCTTTGTATGTTGTTCTTCATGCTGTTTAACTACACAGTTGATATGACGTTAACTACTGCAGCCCTCCTATTGGCTGCCAGATCGTCCCGCAAAATTCCCTGATTTCTTTCTTTTTTTTTTGTTGTTTCGTTCTTTTTTCCTTACTTACCCTCAAATGCATCGTCTTTTCCCCATTTATACCTGAAGTTGATACCAGAATGTTAAGGACGACTTTTATTTCTGTGTATGATCTTATGTTTTCAGTATTTTTTTTAACGCCCCCCTCTCTATTTTTTGTCCCTTTTTTTGTGTCTTGCTGAAAAAATATCATTCTCCCCCCCCATCAATTCCTTTCCTGAACAAATACAAACACTTCACACCCAAATCACACACCCATCATTCATGCTACCTCTGTCAGCCCTCCGTCTGGGCGGCTTAGTGAGCGGTATCTTGAGTTCTAAGAGTCGTTCCTCACAGATGTCTGACTCGAGACAGACTCCCACCTCCTCAGTTCAGAGTAAGTCCCTCTGCAGAAGGGGAGAAGCCCTGTTTCGTTTACATCATCTCGAACCATGACCTTTCTGTAAAGTGTCGCAAATCCCGTACTACTGATTTAAGAATTTCTTTTGCTTATACAGCTTGATATGTTAATATTGTCCATAGTTTCACATTATTATTGCTGCACTGGTTGTCCTCCTTTCGGTAAAATTAAACCTCTGTTCATGATCCCTAAATATGTTTTCCTTGCGTATTATGCTTTTTGTAAAAGATTGTTTTGCATATTTGTGCTTTATAGATAAAGATCTCCTTTTTCTCTTCCATTTGCCTTTTGTTTTAACCAAATCTGAATAGTCTCGCACAGTGAAGCGCTAACTCATGTCCACTCCCATACATTTAGTTTCGTTGTCTGTCAGGGAGCTAAAAGTGACGTTTTTATTATTTAACATGTCTGTTTTTTTGTTGCACAATTTAAGTAATTTTTTCAATATCCCCCAGCCTGCACCAATAACAATAAAGGTAATTGTCAATGCTACTTAGTCAAAACTACCTTTGTAGTAAATACATTGCATCTGAGCATTGGTTTGTCTGTCCATTTTTGAGCATCGTTGGGTGAAAGAAATCCTGTCATCCTGCATTTTCCTGCCTGATATCACTATTAGTCATGGGAGGCTTCCTTCTCTTTATTTATTTATTTCTTTTAGTTACACAGATATGAAATATATATGGGAAAAAAAATTGTGAAATGCTTTTTCTTTTTTTCTGCGCCTTCCATTTCTAATACCTTTGAAATCCTGCAGATGCTTAGACTAGAACCCATTTAAAGTTGACTGGATGTCAGATTTTCTGTATCTGCACTCAGAGCATTTTGCCTGAAAAAGATGCCGCGGTGCGGACCCCACCTTTGTTGATGATAATATTTGTGGTCTTGTTGTTGTTATAGCTCGCAAACAGGAAATAATTAAAGTCACTGAACAGTTGATTGAGTCTATCAACAATGGAGACTTTGAGGCCTATGCGTAAGTTCCCATCTGTTTACTTGCAACCATATTTAACTTTATGACTGTTTTTTGGGGGGGTTTATGTGGGTGGTTCATGCTACCTTTTCTGATTTTGGGTCCACTTTCGGTGCAACAGGAAGATTTGTGATCCTGGTCTGACTTCGTTTGAACCTGAAGCTCTGGGAAATCTGGTTGAAGGACATGACTTCCATCGTTTTTACTTTGAGAACGGTAAGTTTAAGACCTTTTTTTCACAGAAGAAAGTTTTGCTTCGAAGTTTAACACACACTGAGCTGCAAGTGACCCCCATATATCCACATTTTAAGACACAATCTATTTGCTTTGTTTGCGTGTCTGAGATCAAAATCCTTCTCATACTGCTGGTAAGCAAATTAGATGGAAGTTGAACAAGGCTGCGGTCTGAGTTTGTTCACAGTTGTGTAAAAGGCACTCAGCCAGCCATCAAAAATTGTTATAAAGAAAACGAATTCTTCCATCAGTGTGTTTATGCTTTTCCAGCTGCTTTGGATTGTTCAAGCAGAATGATCTAATATATGCCATGAGAAAACCGCTGCAAGTCATTCTGGTTTCCTGTTGATTTTCGGTGAATTTAAAGTTTATTCCAAAAGATTTCCAATTCCCAGCAGAGATCTGAAAAATGCATGTTACAAAATAGATTACTGGCAAATACACACACACACACACAAAAATGGCCATGATTACATACCTCTGACTCAAAGAGGCATTGAAAGCAGTTTTTGATGGAGATCATAAATAGGGCATGTGGCTGTGTGACTTGAGCTGTGAGCAGAGTATCAATATTTAGTCCTATCAGTTTACAGTTTGTGTTTGCTGCAAGGGCATGTGCTAACCTTGGAGCAAAAAATTGCTAATGAATAATGACTGCCATAAATGGCAAAGTGTTCTCAGTCTGGTAAAAATAGTTCACATAAACCAGATATGTCCCAGAAACCTCAATCACTTGGCAAGCCTGTGCTAGTCTGCTATCCAACAACAGCATATGGAGAGTCTCGTTCCTTGTGTCAGTTAGTAGTACAAAGAGGATTAACTGTTTTACTAGTGAACAGCCATGCATACCAGGTGTATAATGCAGAGGTGTGAGGGAAGACGTTTTGTTCACTCACTGTTTTTTTCTTTGTAATCTGTCATTTGCAGCGCTGTCCAAAGGGAATAAGCCGGTGCACACCATCCTTTTGAACCCACACGTGCACCTTATTGGGGAAAATGCAGCGTGCATTGCTTACATTCGCCTGACCCAGTACATGGATGGCAGCGGAATGCCGCGCACCATGCAGTCTGAAGAGACCCGTGTGTGGCACCGCCGCGATGGAAAGTGGCAGAACATTCACTTCCATCGCTCAGGCTCCCCCAGCATCCCTTCCCAGTAAGAAATACACAGCAACAGTGGCAATGATTTATATTTCTGGTCGTGTTTTTTCACATTTTTTTTTTGTTCTTTCTCTTTTTGCAGTTAATGGAATATCAATAAGTGGTTAAAAAAAAGAAGAAAAAAAAAAAAAGAAGAAATCCCATCAACATATCTAGTGAAGCAGTCAACTAGCCAACCCAAGACTGCTCTTTAGACCTTTGACCCTTCTGTAAGGATATGACGTAACACAGGACACAAATATTACATTTTACTGTTTATGGCATTTTATGAATGGACATCCTTCGAAACCACCACATGGTGGCTGCACACCGTATTTGGACATAACAACACAGGCATATTGAGAACTCTTTTGTTCGTTTGTTTGTTTGTTTTTTAAGATGTTTTGGTATGCATTTTAAATATAAATAGAGATGTTTGAAGAAAAAAAAAATCTACTACTGTAACCTCTCCCAAAAATAAGTTCTGTATTTTTACGTGTAACTTATGTGTGTGCAACTCAACAAAACATTTGGAAGATCAGAATGTTAAAAATTGAGCTTGCTTTAGTTCTGGTGATGTATATACATTGTGATTGTTGATGAAAAGTACATTTAAAAAAAGAAAAAGGAAAAAAAAAAACAAACAAACACTGAAATTGCTATTCTTGCTATCAGAGGAGTTTACGTAAAAGCCACTTAATGAGCTACATTTATGTTTGCTATGAATCAAGTCATACTGTTTAAATTGTCAGATTTCAAACTATAGTACTAATTTAAATGTAAAGAAAAGCAAAGCAGCTTACACTTTGCATTGAGATATGTTTGCCTTTATATCAGTGAAATAAGAAGTAAGAGAATGTAGCATATATGTAACATATGAAAACTATTGTGTAGTGCATGGTGGGGGGAGGGGGTGTTCCTGTGAGTAAGAATCATATGAAACTATATCTTCTGTTTAATTTGTTAATCACCAATTTTTTTGTTTGCATTTGTTATTGTTGTCCATTGGTCCTTTCCCAAATGTTTCTTATGTACTCCAGTATCACAGAACTGTTGTCAAAATGAATAATCCACCGTCATGGACAGCATCCAGTGCAATCAAAACAAGAGGAAAACTAAGGTGTTAGTTGCAGAAGCACCCCTGACATTTTGTATAAAAACTGCAAGAAAAAAACAAGTTTGTTTTTCATAATGTTTGAACTTGTAATGTCTGACTGTCTGTAGAGTTTCTGTTGTCATCCTGTTGTTGTCATACCTGTGTGTTGCTTTGCCAACTGCCTAGAGGAGGTGCAGATGAAGATGGAGCGAAAGCCAAGCTGTCTCCATCTCCATCAATTCAAGAGAAAACCTGAGAGTGCCATGAAGGGATTGGGCTGGAAAATGTTGCAATCAAAAGAGTAAAGGAGAGTCAAACGAGAGTTGGACGGTGATAAAAGTTGGAATGTCTTCCTTGTCGATCAGTGCTTCTGCTAGCCAGTGGTCTCACCATGGCAGGACTACGACGATGTCTTTGTTGTCCCTACTGTTTGCTATTTCCAAAATGGTTTGTCTCTTCTTTTTTTTTTTTTTTAAGGGGGAAAATATGATAAATGTTTCTTTTGACAAAAAGTATGATGTCAATGCAATGCACCACTCCTTATATGGTGTATACCTGTTGCCAGCATGGCAATGGATGGCTTAACATGTTTAAGAAATAAATATATCAGCTAAAAGGTGTGATAAAGAATGAGTTTGAACTTGGCTTGAGTGGCTGATTTATTTGCTTTTCTCTTTAGAGGAGACATGTTGGAATGATTAGCAGTGCTGCAAAAAAAAAAACAAAAAAAACAAAAAACAACTAGGGATCAGGAACTTAAAATAAAAAATAATATATATATCTAATAATATATCTATCTATCTATCTATCTATCTATATACATATATGATAATATAAAGATAATTTTATGAATACAAAAGTGGAACTTGTCATTCTGTAATAGATAGCGATTATGGTTTGTCCAAAACTCTGTTTAGTTTTTCATATTTCTTGAAAGCAAAAGGTTGATTAATTGTAGTACAAGTTATTAAACTTGTGAGTAGTTTTATGAGGTACAGTTTTATAGATTGCAGATATTTATATTAGCAAGGACTTTTAAATGAAATATAGCCATTGAAGCTATAGTAGAAAAACTATGAGTGTAGCACAAGGACTGGGTTGTTAGTGATCTTATTTTGTTTGCATTTCTTTTCACATTGCGATTGTTAGCTAAGCCACTGCTTTAAAAACGACACACAGTTATGAACTAAAATCAGAATTTGTCCAGTTCAAATAGTTATTCTATGTTGCTTTAAGCTATATAAAAAGTTTTAAAGTAATGTGGTCTGTTTTGTGCACAGATGTAGCACCAGCCATGGTAAGGTTTCCTTTATGAATAGTTAAAACACATTTGGGTCACTCTGGGGCTATTGATAGATGATTACAAAATGTGCTGAGAATAGATTGCAGGAAAGAAGAAGGTACTTTAATTCTTTATGGATGTTTCATGAATACCAGATACTTTCTTGTTTCGCTCAACTTTCACAATTTTTTTTTCATTTAAATTTAATAAACAAAACAGGTTAAACCAATTTTTTTTCTCCCAAAATTCTGATATCTTCTTAATTTATTAAGAATGCTTGAATAAAATGTCAGTAGTTCACTTTAAAATGAAAGCAAGTCTGCCTATGAGTTCACGCAGACCTATAGAAACAAGATATATGTGAACTTACTATATTTTCTCTTAATGATTGCTCCAACTCATCAAGTAGAGAATTTTGAAAAACCAGCCTGTGAATAAGTGGAAAACATTCCTCCTAAGCCCACTGTAATACATCCTACCATGCCTACGTGGACTGACATTTTTTTCACAAACTGAGTCTCGTATTTTTGTTTATATGCAGCTTAAATGAATGGCCGTTTCTTTTACTTTCTTTGGGCTGAATATGCCATCATTTGATTTATTTTAAACCAACATTTTACACACCTGGTTTTACGAAAATCTGTTGAAGTTCTCCTGATGTCCAGCAGGGTGCAGCACAAGGCGCGCCCTCTCCTCCGACCCCACGACAAGCCTGTCCTGTCGCGTGATGTCCAGCAGGGGGCAGCACACGGCGTGCCTTCTCCGACACCATATCAAGCCTGTACTGCCTTCATTTTACCACAAGTTTATACAATAGCGCCAATTACCCCAAATAAAAATAGAAATTAAAAAAAAAAAAACAACAACAAAAAAAACAACAACAACAAATCTCTTAAGACATAGTAAAACACAACACTATCTGTTGGGAGATTTTTTATTCTCTATCAGCCATAGATACACTTCAGCCATTTTGTTTTTGTCATTTTTGAATTTTGATACAGTAACACATGCCCTTTTTAGTTATTTATATATGCGCTCTATATGTATATAACTGTCATCACAGAAAAAAAGGGATGCTGATTTGTTGAATTATAAGCATACCTGTCACAGTGAACGTCCACTAATTTGTATTTTACATTTTTATAACTCACAAAGAAACAGTGATAGTGAAATAAGTACATGTTGTAGATACATACATTAGCGATGCTCAGAGGTGTAGATAACCGCATACTTAAGCTGTCAATCTGCTTTCCAGTGTAACTTTATTGATCTAATATACTTCATATCCTGTGCACAGAAAGCATGGAGGTTTTTCCGCCTGACATTCAGGAGTGCAAAAGCAATTTGTGTAAAAGAGGTTTTTTTTCCTTCGTTTGCTGAGAGAAACCAGCACACACTCTTCCATAACACACACAACCATTCACTCTAATACATATTTAACAGCACAACATTTTCTTATTGAAAAAGGTGAGCTAATAAAGCTGTTTTAAATAAAACTTATAATGCCTATTGACTTCACCACAAATGTCATATCAGAAGTCTGTGATGATTTCATTACCCAGCTACAAAACTGAAGGACCTGATTAATGAACAGATAACCTAAATAACTTGTAAAATAAACCAAAATCCAAATTAAACAAGAATAAACTCTAAAATAAGACACATGTAGCAACAAATCCTGTAATGATAATACCAGCGATATTTTCCTCAGACTGCAAACTTTCACTCAACACATGCATAGAGAAACAATCAGTGCCTGCAGTGTAGCTTCACTCACACATTCTGCATCCATACAATGACTTGATATCAAACACTGAAGAGAGAGCAAAAAAAAAAAAAGGAAAAAAGAAGATACATAAAATAAAGAGGAGGAAAGAAATGCTAAAGGACAATCTATTGAACAACAAAGCAGTCAAAGTTAGGATCAAACTGACAGATGTTGATTAGTCATGCCTGTTCTACTTCACGAGTGATTATTGATTCCTAGGCTACGGATGTCATTTTTCAGATTATAGAGAATACACAGTTACTAAAGACAGAATGCACGTAGTCTACACGAAGCACGACAGCAGCAGTTAAATTCAGTGTCGATACAGCATGGTTTTCTGTTTGTGACATCTTGACCACCTGAATGGAAGAAAATAACACAAAAAGAGGCTAGAATAGTTCGTTAAAAGGTTTTCAGAAAGGAATATCTGAGTTGTGAGAGGCAGTGCAATGTGAAATACTGTCTTTCATTTTGGGCACCTACTCAGACAGCAGCAGCAATATTCTATCTGTAAAATGCTCTTTGCCTTTGAGAGGTTTGTGATTGGCTAATGTGACTTGTGTTCCTTTGTTTTCTTGTTTCTAATTGCTCTTTTTCTTCTTTTTTCTTTGTTGCTCTACCACATGATACAGGCTAAACTAGGACAAACATTTGACATTCATAATAAAATGAATCAGGAAAACAACAGAAGGCTTTCTTTGGTCACAAAAAGGCAAAACAACATCAGAACATGAAAAGAAAATTAGAAATACATAATATCAATCAGGGAAGAAAAACTTTTCTTTGTTAACAAAAAAGGTCATCTTCCAGGTTGGTAAAATGGGAAGACTGTGGTAACTCTGAGGTGCGAGGTACACACTGGGATTGCATGTGGCTGATGCATAGGATTAGCAGGGACTTTAGCGTGGGCGAGCCGGGGAACATGGGAGAGTCTTATGCATTCTTCTATGCTCCCTCCTCCGATTCGTCCTTATCATTGTCCTCTTTATTCTTGCTCATAGTAGCTATGAAAGAGCTAGTAGAGTTGCTGTTCAAGGTCACAGGGTATTATCCCTTTTGCAATGTTATCTGTTTGCTCTACAAGGACCTGATGGTTTGGCCCAGCTCCCTTCACCGCTGTTCGTCTGAGGGTGACGCTTTTACGCATGTGGGCCCTAAAGATAAAGCAAGCACAGAGAGAAAACACAAATAAGAACTATTTAGTGTCTCAAACAAGAGCACCTGCACCTGCAGCTGCATGAATATAGAAGGTTCAGTGTGGATAAAGTGACATCTAGCAGAATAAATTAGACACTGGAACCAGAAGAGTCAACCAAATCCTTGTCATCCTCTCCAGTTGGAGAAAAATGGTAAAATCCAAAGAATGCAGATTAGATCATACTTTTTAAATCCAGCATTATGTTGTGATCCCGTGCCTTTCTGGTTGGCTGAGAAAAGCAAAGCAAAGCGAAGCGAAGCAAAACAAAACAAAACAACACAAATCAAATCAAATCAAACAAAGCAAAGCAAAAAACCAAACTAAACCAAACCAAAACAAAACAAATCAAAACAAAACAAAGCAAAGTGAAGCAAAACATCACAGATTACTCCCCACAGCAAAATGAGCAGACTTCAATCACAATTATTGAATTTATTAAATTTATCAAAATTTCACACCCACACTGCAAGTAGTCACACACAATTAAACAGGGGCACTGTGTCTCACTCACACACACACACACACACACACACACACACACACACACACACACACACACACACACACACACACACACACACACACCTCCTGACCACAGTTCCATCCTCTCTGACAGTTTCTCGCTCTACCACAGGAGGGAGCTCGGTTCTGCTAAAACCACCAAAAAAACCAAGTGCCTGGTGGCATGAAAGGGAGACATTGCAAGCAAAAACACACGGTTTGGTGCTGAACTGCATTATATTCATGAATATTTACGTGTTTGGTCCTTATTTCTGTGAAACAAGGACATTGTAAAATATGTCACTGATGACTAAATTCAAACATTTTTTTGTTATCATATCAGCTCTATGTTTTATGGGAAATAAGGAAAAATGGATCTCAAATGTTTTGAATCACCAATTTACCTATCAGCAATTTAACTGGTATCCTTATCAGAACCACAGCGACTGACCTCTATCTAGGGATTTCTAAAACATGAATGATTTTGGCTGGTTTTTCTTATTTATCATGACAAAGTTTTGACTGATTCTGATATAAAAAAATCACTTTGTTGTGAATTTATCGTTTAAAAAGTGCCTCAACTTTTGGAAATTGGGATGAATGAACGTATATGAACTAGATAAACTGTAGATTGAAGCTCAGCTCACATAGGTCTCTATATTCTACAATGACAAAGAGGTTATTAAAATACCTCTTTGAAGTCATCTTGGGCTGACGGGAGGTCAGAGGTCAAAGATGTGTCGCCCTTGGAAGTCACTGTCCTTTCTCCCTCTAACAGCGTTGTCTTTTCCGAGTGACTGACCTTACAAGCTTCAGCGTTTTCTTGCCTTGTTGAGTGGAAACCCTCACGATTGACAAATGTTACCTTGGTCAAAATAAAAAGTCATCAGTTTATTTAAGGCATTTACCTGCACAGATACTGTTTTCCTAATTTAATTCCCCCCAGGCTGTTTGAAAGATGATGTCATGTGGAAAAAAAGTATTTGTTTATTTGTTGTTGTCTTTTTGTGTGTGTTTTAAAGTCCGAGAAGAGACATTTCTAACAGCCATTGTGGATAATGATCAGATACAGTTCATATTTATTATTGTTGAATCAGAAAAGCATCAATACCTTCATTAATACTGACCGACTGACATTTAACAAATTGTCCAAGATTTTATATTAAAAAATACTTAAAACCAGCTCAGGGCAGAGCCCCGCTGGTTAAGGGTTAAAAATCTGTCGAAGATGATAATGGGAATACAGCCATGTGCAGTTTACACACCTCTGTGTGGTCTCCTTCACTCTTCACTACTGTCCGCTTCACCACCTTGGAGTATCCATCTCCCTCTGAGACGTTGACGGACGCTTGAGGACTTCCGTGTGGTGGCACCTCTTCGTGTTCTGCACCATCCGCAGAAACACACTTGCGGATAACTTTTCGGGTGACCTGATTGAGATAATGGGTTTATGTTTGTGCTTTCATTTAAAGGAGTAACTCACTATATTTGCTGGAGCATATGCAGAGTCTTGCTTTACCCTTTTGACAACGATATGTCCATTTTCATCCTTGTACCTTTCCTCTGTTACAGACTGTGAAGGGAGGTCAGCGATTTCATCAGCCTGTAAGGAAACCGGCATGAATTCTTAGAAACATTTTTTTCGGGTCAGTGTGATGTTTAGGTGTTTGACGGCAACACATGCTAGAGGAGAAATACAACCCAGAAACCGTTCTTTCAGTTCAGTGACATGAAGGGGATTTTAGGAAACTCTCAGGATTACACTGTTAAACTCACAGATTTCATGAGTTTCAGCCATCACTGCAAATAAAATGTCATAATATGTTCAGGAGCACATATTTTTACTCAATCTGGATGCATCAAACATTGTTAGACAGTAACCAGTGACGACATAGCCTGGTTAGGACTTAGCACCACCAACCATGCCGAATGGGGTACCTGAATGACAACTCTCCTTCGTACTATTCTGGTGGTAAAGAATTCCTCATCTGAACTTCCTGATATTGATCCAAGCTCTGCAGTGATCTCCTGAGTAAGCAACAAGTTCAGATTTAATGGGTGACATTATAATGTATGAAAGCTGTGACTGCAGCAAAGCAAGCAAAAAAAAACAGAAGTGCACCTTCTGATGTGAATTTTCCAGTTACACTGCAAGGTGGGACAAGGAGTTTCTATAATATAAAAAGCATTTGGAAAAACAAACCATGCTTTTACTTGTTTAGATAGAGAATGCAGATATTGCTGAGGAAAAAAGTGAAGGAGAAAAAAGAGGAAACGGCTCATGTGAACACTCAGTAGGACTGCTTACTGGAAGCAACAGAATAACATGCTATGTTAGGATTGCGCGAATCTGAATTCAAAACAAAATGAGGGTTACAGGGAATGTTTAGTTCCAGCTTGTGTGGCCAGAGCATTAGCAGTCATTCCTCTTTGAAGCAAATGTTAAAGCGTAGCTTTGGGGAAAAAGCTTGCAAGTTTTCACCAGGTCTCATCTTACCCTTCTCAGAGATTTATCAGTATCAAATGTCCCAGGTAGCTGTGAAGCCTCACAAAAGGGGAATTCTTCATCTGATGTCTCTGAAGCGTGTGAAGATTCTTCACTTTCTTCGTCCACATGATGAGGAGGCTTGAGCACAAAAGAAGCATCCTCATAATCTTCACTTTCAGAAGACAACAGCACTTTTTGATTAGTCGTTTCCTGCAGTTCAAGATGGCCACGCTGATCCTGGGCTTCACTTTCACTTGGCTCAGTTCTTGCATCAAGTCCTTCAAGTTCAGTCTCAGAGAAATCAGAAACTCCTTGTTTGCAGTCGAAGTAAGGCTCTGCGTCAGAAGATTCGACCGTTGAGCTGTCTGTGTCATGTTGCATTACTGTTGCGCAATCGGGAGATGTGTGGGTTAAGACGTCGTAGACAGAGGAGGTGTCATGTGCATGTGGGATGGCGTACTCCTCATCAGAAGCCGATGAGGCCAAGTCGCTTTTTGATTGGACTGAGGCAGACTGAGCGACCGAAATGTCATGGCCAACTGGAGTTGGGCTTTCTCCAGACTGGTGCTCACAGGTCCTTTGACTACCCTCATCTGAGGATATCTCAGAGTCCCCCAAGGAAGGATCTGGAATCAGCTCCGTAAAGCTGAAATGTCTCGCAGTCGTCACTGTCTCAGGAGTCAGATCAGACAACGACTGGGAGGAAATGGTTTCAGTGGAAGCTCCATCTCCATGGCAGGAATATTTATCTTGGATACTCTGAGTTGATGTTTGCAGTATCACACCCTTTAACTCATCAGGTTGTGTGGCTGAGCCACATCCTTCATGATTGACAGGAGTGTCACTCGTAAAAACTTCTCCACAAAGATTAGTCCAAATCTCCTCAGGTGCATCGGTCTCTGAGGGATACTTTTCAATATTTACAGTATTTATGTTGGATGGTTCATTGTCTTCACTGAGGCTTTTGGGAGATTTTGGAACTGGGAGGAATTCAGCAGGGGGTACATAGCAGTCTTGGTTAACGTCAAAGCTTGCCTCTGAATTTTTTGTTGTATTAGGAGGGACTGCAACATTTGTGATACCTTCAACAGGCTGTGCAATCGATGACATGCTGACTCCTTGGGTATCACTTTCTTCCATAGGGCACTGATCTCTTTGTGAATGCTCTTGAAACTTGTAAATGTCCCCAACTTCAGGGCTGCCATCATGAGACACGGACAGAGTTTTGTTTGGTGTCTCTTGTCTGAATTTAAGTTTCATCTCCTTCAGATCTGACAGAAGCTGGTCAAGCTGAGGGGATCCTGACTCTGGGGATGTTGCTGTTGAGTCTGCAGACATGATGGTGAGTTTGTCTTGGCTGTCTTCTGAATCTGGCATCATAGAGGCTGGTTTATCTAAGCCAGGGTCAGTACTTTGACAGGACAATGAGAATTCTTCATGATTTTCCTGCGGTGAGCGATTTTGACCGGTCACTGTCATGGCACATTGTGTTTTACCCAAATCCAAGGTATTTGGAATGACTATGTCTAGTTTTGCAGAGGAGGGAGCAAGAGAATCTCCTGCCAAGAGTGGCGTCTCAGTCGGAGAGACCTGAGTCAATCCTAAATCTACAATATTTGATTTTGAGGACTGTGAAAGATTGATCTTGGAAGATGACGCTGAGATCTGAAAGAAATGGTGAAATGGAATGGGAAAACAAATTAAAAATAAAAATGATTTATGGTGTCTTTGGTGATGAAATGAAGACTCAAATGAAACATGCATTCAGGACAAACATCGTTCTAAGCATGTCAGCAAAGTCTCAAATGAAAAATCTCACTTTAGGCCACATGCTTATATGTCATAATCATTAATATATTATTAACATAAACAGACAGATGACAAAAGATAAGAAACATCTGAACTCCTTATGTCATCACTGGGGGAAGGGGCGTTTGCTTGTTGGTTTGGGTCAACGTAGATTAAAGTGTCTAATGGGTGGAGTAAATTGATATAAAAAGTTAATGAAAACCTTTACCCTGAAACGTTTCTACTCTGATTGAAATCAGCTCATATAAGTTCATAATGCTCCTATAGGATGTGGGACACCGAATGGTTTGATAATCAAGTGCTATGTTTAGTTCTTAAAGACACATTACGTAATTTCCCAACCTAAAAAATTCACATTCCTGACTCGTTTGCTGTCAGTTACATCTATTATGTTCATTTCTGGAAAGCACACCACACAACATCTTCTTCCCACAAAGCCAAGTGATGTTGCTTTATGCATAGTGGTAAATGCTACCAAACAAATATAAATGCGGTGGCCTTTTTGAAGATGAACTGCGGCTACCTCAGTAAAGAAAAACATGAGAAAGCATCATTGAAGGAAGAGAGAGAAAGAAAGACAAAGACAAAGGAACTGAACAAGAGAAAAGACAAGAGTCAAGATATGACTAGCTAGAGCTCACAGAACTGGTAATATGCGGGACAGGTGGGGGTGCATCACTGAGAATATATACACCTCACAGACACACCTCAAAAAATTAAAATATTATGAAAGAGTTCAATATTTTTCGGCACTCATTTCAGAATGTGAAAGCCATATAAATAAAATGGAGTGTCTCAGAAAATTTGAATATTACATAAGAGCAATGAAAAAATTATATTTTTAACAGAAATGTCAGGCTTCTGAAGAGTATGTTCATTTCCATGCACTCAGTACTTGGTTGGGTTTCGTTTTGCTTGAATTACTGCATCAATGCGACGTGGCAATGGAAGCGATCAGTGTGTGTAACGGAAGCCCAGGTTGCTTTGATAGCAGCCTTCAGGTCATCTACATAGTTGGGTCTGGTGTCTCTCATCTTCCTCTTGGCAAAACCCCACAGATTGTCTGGGGGTGAGTTCAGATCAGGTGAGTTTGTTGGCAAATCAAGCACCGTAACACCATGGTCATTGAAGCAGCTTTTGGTAGCTTTGGCAGGTATGTGTCATAAATCTTTAAAATATCTAGGTTTTAAATTCTGAAATTAGTGAAAAAATATTTATCTTTTTTTTTTATAATATTCGGATTTTCTGAGATGTACCTGTAACATAAGTTTTATATGTCTTTAACCCAATTTAAACAAAATTTTGACAGCATTTATCAAACAAACAACTAAAGCTGCAAAGAATCAGTGTCAAAGAGCCCAAGCTGTTCTTACGGCAAATGGTGGCTCAGCAAACAGGATGTAATTACATACAATACTCTACAGTGCATAACATTGCACGCTTACATAAAGACTCTGAAATCTTAGTTGCTATTTTTTCCTTTTGCCGTACCCTAGACCGAAAGAGATATATTTTCTGTCAGAACATCAGTGTCCCATGTCTTCATACCAGTTCTAGCATGATGTTGACTACTTTCCATGTTTAGCCAGTTTTTACATTATCACATACTGTATGCTTTTAAGGAGGAAGGAGAAGATGATTGGATGCTTTAATTCAATCTAAAACTCAACACTAAATGGTTAAATGGTTAGACCAATATGTTCTAAATCTCCTGGACATAAAGCTCTGGTCCACATGGTTATATTCATGTACTGGGATTGTTGTTATGTAACGTGAATGCCGCTTGAATGAAAACAGCCAAGAAATACTCGGAAAACTCACAACAAAAATCATTAAACATATAACTATTTTGTTTTGCATAAATAGAGAAATGTATATATTACATGTTTTCTGGTTGGGGTAAAACCCCTCAGATAGACTGTTTTCCTCTCATCTTTTCACCTGTCTGTATGCTAATAACATTAATTCAATTAATGACATACATCAAAAAAGCAGGGTATCATTGACTTAGAGTGTTTAAAGAAAGTATTTTTCAAACATTATTTTATATTATCATTATAATGTCATTTTGTCATATGACTGCGAGACACATTAAAGTAAAAAAAATGGATTTGGTGTAATGAATAGCAAACGTGTGGACAAATCTAAGTCAGAAAGATAAAACAACAACAAAGAAAAATAGGCCTCTATTGCTTTTGAAGGGTAAATAGTATTGGTCTTATAAAAATGAACCACTATTTTAGTGACAAAACAAACAAAAGATTCAGTCAACATAACCAACACACAATATGTTTTCAGCCAAAGTATTTAAGGTGGGAAAGGGTGGGGGGGAAGGAATGGTGATACAGACACAGTGATACAGTGATCTTTTCACAATTTAGCATTTGAAATGAATTTATCAGCTGAACTGTATGGCTGCCACTGGGCCTTGTAACATTTCCAAACCCAGTAAAGAGGTATGTTTGAATAATCCTTTTATGTTTGTTAAGAAGAGCATGAAGTTTGCGGACAGGAACGAGCATGACAAACAGCACATGCCTTTAACTGCCATCATGTTAAATTTTGCTGTTAATAAATATCTTTAGAGTGGATTTCAACTTATTTAAATTGTGATTTTTTTTTTATAAAAATAGAAAAAAGTGAAGATGGTATTACTGAGACAAGGTCAATTCTTTTAGCTATGTTTTACGACAGCATCACTTCATCTGCTGATATTCAAACATGCCAAAACAAGACACTAAAGGCCTTAAGTTATTAGTAAAAGCTTGAAGAGCATCTGCTACATTCCGACTTAGTATTTTGCCATGTTCTTTAAAACCTTTGAAGCCAACACTGCACTCACTGACAAGCAGAGCTTTTGCTGTCTTACCGAGACCAAGGATCCCTTTTTCTTGTTCTTGCTCATGGACTTTCTTTTCAAGTTCTTGGAGGACCAAATCTTGGATGGACGTCCTCTTAGTTGTGATTCAGGAGCTGTCCATTTTAGTTTATGCACCAGTGATCTATTTTCACGTTATTTTTCTTTTGTTTATGGACAGTCTCTTCAAGTTGGACAGCATGATGATACCATTTCTTTTTATTCTACACAATGGCAAGTGACTCAACTCAGTGTAAAACTACCGAACAATTGGTTTGACTTGATGTAATTTTAGATTATTTGCATACTCTCAATAAAAGATACATTATTTCATGTTTTATAATGGATAAAAAGATCATACAGCCAAATCTCGGTTCATGCCATCGATATAAGAATGTGGATCTGCTACTGTAAATATGTCTGCTTGAAAAAATAAAAACATGCAGCTGGGATCACCGACTGACTAATATTTTGAAACTTAATCCTGGTCTAGCCTGAGAGAACTTCTTAGGCCCTTTATAAGACCCAAACTACATCACTAAAAAAAGAGCATATTACAGATAGAATCTCACTGTTACAGACACACTCTCCTATTTCTCACCACCTTCTCCAGACTTGCCTATGTTGTCTATCGCCTGAATTTGTGTTTATGTGTACATGAGGTGTTTCTTTTGTCTCTCCAGACTGCACCCCCATGAGGCACAGTCTGGTGGTACCTGTATTTTGCCCTCTTTCCCCGATCCTAATGTACTTCTGTTCTTTTCTGTTGAAAGGCAGCGCCGGATAAAACTGGCTGCGAGGCCTCAGGACTGCCTGGCCTGTTATCTTGTGTTTGTTTGTTTGTTTGTCTGATCTTGCTCGGGTTGTACTGGAACCTTGGATTTCCCTTCGGGGATAAATAAAGTATTCTTGTATTGTATTGTATTGTATTGTATTGTATTAGATAGGTAAAGAAAACTTTCACAAGAGTGTAAAAAACTTATTAATAAGCCTGTATTGCAACTTTTTGTTTTTGTTTTGATTTATTACTTTTACACAATATACAACAGAAGTTAGTATCAGCTTGTTCACTAAAAAAATCCTGACTGGCAAACTCTAAGAAAATTACAATACATCATTGAAAATTATTTTTAATGTGAAAAAAATAAAGAAATATGATGTACTGATATGTGAGGTAATCATGTTAAATGATGAGTTTATTTTTTCATTTTTCTGTCCAGGAAAAGGTAAAAAAAATCCAAACCCACTGATATTGTGAAGCATGTTGACCCATGCTAACTAGTGTAGCTAACCATGCTATCTAGATATGCTCAGATAGCTAGCAAACCAACAACATGGAAATGTAAGAATCTTGCGGTGTTTTGTGTGTTCAAAACAAACTATTTTAATGCCGTTTTAGGAGGTTTCATTTGAGTCGATCTGACATCTGTTAATCTCAATCAGCGTCAGCAGCAGATGTAGCCCATGTTAGCTTGATTTCAGACACAAATCGTTTTCCTCTTTCTTCGACTTCATAAGTGTCCATTTGTTTCTGTAGATTGACTTTAATGTCTGAAGTCAGGTACATGTCTCATAGCCCAGATAAAAAATTATTTTATTATTATTGTGAGAGCCAAATTTATAAATGTGGAAAATGCTTTAGTCACTACTGTTTGGCTAGGTTGTTAATGGGATAACATATTGATAATAGGCTGTTATGTATTACTACTACACCACAAATTTAAATGTCACTCAAAATTGTATCAAGCTGAAGGATGGGTCATTTGTTAGGTCAGATACAAAATATTTATTTAATTCTATAACTTGGCCAAAAATCTTTGAAGTAGCTACTCTACTTTTATTTTATATAAAATAAAGTAGAATAAATAGTTGGGTTATTTTATTTAAAGAGTTCAATCAGTGTCACAGTTTGAGTTTGGTGCTTATTATTTATGTGTTGCAATATTCCTACTTTGCCAAACCTTTGGTGAAAGGAAGTAAACTTTTCAAATGTTTTGACATGTTGATAAATATTTTTAGTGCTATCTTTAAAGGTTATATCCATAACTTGTTTTATATGTGAAGCTAAGGTGCAAATTTGACTACCAATTAAACTAAATGTAAATTTAGTTTTCTTGCACCTTGTTGTCTTTAGATTTCAGTTATAACCTCTTTTGCACTGCTTGTCGGCTTTGTGGCCTTAATCTACTAAGTGTTTGAAAGTGTTTGATGATGCTGAAAAAAGCTACATTGATTGAAAGGGGACACAGTTATGAATGAATTGACACTGAACAGATTTCAACAAGGTGTAAATTACGTCAAATATAAGACGCAATATGTTGAAAAAGATTTTTAAAAGCTTTCAGACAACTTAAATAGGCAGTGAGAACAATTTCCTTTGTACACTGGATCATACAAATGGGAAATAAGTACACCTTTGCCTCTTTTCTGTAATAATTGAATTGATGAAGAGTTATCGGAAGAAGATTCAGGGCAAGAGGGGTTGTTTGATTCTGGGGACAATGCCCTACAACTAAAAAACTTCTCCAGTTGAAAGTCTGATAAAACTGACTGTGGAGACTCTGGTCTGTTGTGGTCAAAAAGAACTTCCAGGCACAAATCAGTGTCTTCCCAGTCTGATAATGCAGATTCTGGTGTAAAGGACCTTTCAGCACAATACTCAATATGAGTACATGTGAACTGAGGAACAGGTGAATCAGGAGAGAGGGGTCTCAAGTCATCTTCAGAGTCTATGGAGTCCTGGGAATCTGGTCCTAATGATGATAACCAGTCATTTATGAAGGAGCAGCTGTAATCATCTGCTGATTCCAAAGGAGACATCATACGTTCACAATGTAACACTCTGTAACTCTGAATTGGCTCTTTTTGTTTTTCAAACGCAACTCCTCGCACAACATCTGCATATGTCAGAGGTCTGTTAGCAGACAGATGTGGAGACACAATTGCAGTTGGATGTGTACCTGCACCTGAGTGTTTGTCCACAAAATCTAAAGGAAGTGAATCTGGTGAATCTGCTCTGCTTTCATTAAACATGTCCTGGAGACAAAAGTCCAAATCTTCACCATCTGACAACGATGACAGAGATGATGTTGGTCTATATTCAGAAATACGTAAATAATAGTCACAGTGTTGGTTGTTTGATTGGCCATATGTCATGTGAGGAGACAAAGTCAGACCTTCATCTGATGCTACAGACTCTGGGGAAGATGCTCTGAAATCAGTCAGCCATTCATGCAATAGGGAATAGTCAAAATCTGAAGACAAAGACTCTGGGGACAATGCCCTGCTAGTAAATAACTTCTCCAGTTGAAAGTCTGATAAAACTGACTGTGGAGACTCTGGTCTGCTGTGATCAAAAAGAACTTCCAGACACAAATCAGTGTCTTCCCAGTCTGATAATGCAGATTCTGGTGTAAAGGACCTGCATCCTGACCTTTCAGCACAATACTCAAAATGAGTACATGTGAACTGAGGAACAGGTGAATCAGGAGAGAGGGGTCTCAAGTCATCTTCAGAGTCTATGGAGTCCTGGGAATCTGGTCCTAATGATGATAACCAGTCATTTATGAAGGAGCAGCTGTAATCATCTGCTGATTCCAAAGGAGACATCATATGTTCACAATGTAACACTCTGCAACTCGGAATTGGCTCTTTTTGTTTTTCAAACGCAAATCCTCGCACAACATCTGCATATGTCAGAGGTCTGTTAGCAGACAGATGTGGAGACACAATTGCAGTTGGATGTGTACCTGCACCTGAGTGTTTGTCCACAAAATCTAAAGGAAGTGAATCTGGTGAATCTGCTCTGCTTTCATTAAACATGTCCTGGAGACAAAAGCCCAAATCCTCACCATCTGACAACGATGACAGAGATGATGTTGGTCTATATTCAGAAATACGTAAATAATAGTCACAGTGTTGGTTGTTTGATTGGCCAAATGTCATGTGAGGAGACAAAGACAGACCTTCATCTGATGCTACAGACTCTGGGGAAGATGCTCTGAAATCAGTCAGCCATTCATGCAATAGGGAATAGTAAAAATCTGAAGACAAAGACTCTGGGGACAATGCCCTGCTACTAAATAACTTCTCCAGTTGAAAGTCTGATAAAACTGACTGTGGAGACTCTGGTCTGCTGTGATCAAAAAGAACTTCCAGACACAAATCAGTGTCTTCCCAGTCTGATAAAGCAGATTCTGGTGTAAAGGACCTGCATCCTGACCTTTCAGCACAATACTCAATATGAGTACATGTGAACTGAGGAACAGGTGAATCAGGAGAGAGGGGTCTCAAGTCATCTTCAGAGTCTATGGAGTCCTGGGAATCTGGTTCTAACGATGGTATCCAGTCATTTATGAGGCTGAATTGATCCTCTGATGACGCAGAAGGAGGCCATACACCTTTAAACTGTAAAGTTCTGCAGCTCATAATGGGATCTCGTTGCTTTTCGTATGGAACTTTTCGCACAACATCTGCATATGTCAGAGGTCTGTTAGCAGACAGATGTGGAGACACAATTGCAGTTGGATGTGTACCTGCAACTGAGTGTTTGTCCACAAAATCTAAAGGAAGTGAATCTGGTGAGTCTGCTCTGCTTTCATTAAACATGTCCTGGAGACAAAAGTCCAAATCTTCACCATCTGACAACGATGACAGAGATGATGTTGGTCTATATTCAGAAATACGTAAATAATAGTCACAGTGTTGGTTGTTTGATTGGCCATATGTCAAGTGAGGAGACAAAGTCAGACCTTCATCTGATGCTACAGACTCTGGGGAAGATGCTCTGAAGTCAACCAGCCATTCATGCAATAGGGAATAGTCAAAATCTGAAGACAAAGACTCTGGGGACAATGCCCTGCTACTAAATAACTTCTCCAGTTGAAAGTCTGATAAAACTGACTGTGGAGACTCTGGTCTGCTTTGGTCAAAAAGAACTTCCAGGCACAAATCAGTGTCTTCCCAGTCTGATAATGCAGATTCTGGTGTAAAGGACCTGCATCCTGACCTTTCAGCACAATACTCAATATGAGTACATGTGAACTGAGGAACAGGTGAATCAGGAGAGAGGGGTCTCAAGTCATCTTCAGAGTCTATGGAGTCCTGGGAATCTGGTCCTAATGATGATAACCAGTCATTTATGAAGGAGCAGCTGTAATCATCTGCTGATTCCAAAGGAGACATCATACGTTCACAATGTAACACTCTGCAGCGCGGAATTGGCTCTTTTTGATTTTCAAACGCAAGTCCTCGCACAACATCTGCATATGTCAGAGGTCTGTTAGCAGACAGATGTGGAGACACAATTGCAGTTGGATGTGTACTTGCACCTGAGTGTTTGTCCACAAAACCTAAAGGAAGTGAATCTGGTGAGTCTGCTCTGCTTTCATTAAACATGTCATGGAGACAAAAGTCCAAATCTTCACCATCTGACAACGATGACAGAGATGATGTTGGTCTATATTCAGAAATACGTAAATAATAGTCACAGTGTTGGTTGTTTGATTGGCCATATGTCATGTGAGGAGACAAAGTCAGACCTTCATCTGATGCTACAGACTCTGGGGAAGATGCTCTGAAGTCAACCAGCCATTCATGCAATAGGGAATAGTCAAAATCTGAAGACAAAGACTCTGGGGACAATGCCCTGCTACTAAATAACTTCTCCAGTTGAAAGTCTGATAAAACTGACTGTGGAGACTCTGGTCTGCTTTGGTCAAAAAGAACTTCCAGGCACAAATCAGTGTCTTCCCAGTCTGATAATGCAGATTCTGGTGTAAAGGACCTGCATCCTGACCTTTCAGCACAATACTCAATATGAGTACATGTGAACTGAGGAACAGGTGAATCAGGAGAGAGGGGTCTCAAGTCATCTTCAGAGTCTATGGAGTCCTGGGAATCTGGTCCTAATGATGATAACCAGTCATTTATGAAGGAGCAGCTGTAATCATCTGCTGATTCCAAAGGAGACATCATACGTTCACAATGTAACACTCTGCAGCGCGGAATTGGCTCTTTTTGATTTTCAAACGCAAGTCCTCGCACAACATCTGCATATGTCAGAGGTCTGTTAGCAGACAGATGTGGAGACACAATTGCAGTTGGATGTGTACTTGCACCTGAGTGTTTGTCCACAAAACCTAAAGGAAGTGAATCTGGTGAGTCTGCTCTGCTTTCATTAAACATGTCATGGAGACAAAAGTCCAAATCTTCACCATCTGACAACGATGACAGAGATATTGTGGGTCTATATTCAGAATAACATAAATAATAGTCACAGTGTTGATTGTTTGATTGGCCATATGTCATGTGAAAAGACAAAGACAGACCTTCATCTGATGCGACAGACTCTGGGGAAGATGCTCTGAAGTCAGTCAGCCATTCATGCAATAGGGAATAGTCAAAATCTGAAGACAAAGACTCTGGGGACAATGACCTGCTACTAAATAACTTCTCCAGTTGAAAGTCTGATAAAACTGACTGTGGAGACTCTGGTCTGCTGTGGTCAAAAAGAACTTCCAGGCACAAATCAGTGTCTTCCCAGTCTGATAATGCAGATTCTGGTGTAAAGGACCTGCATCCTGACCTTTCAGCACAATATTCAATATGAGTACATGTGAACTGAGGAACAGGTGAATCAGGAGAGAGGGGTCTCAAGTCATCTTCAGAGTCTATGGAGTCCTGGGAATCTGGTCCTAACGATGATATCCAGTCATTTATGAGGCTGAATTGATCCTCTGATGACGCAGAAGGAGGCCATACACCTTTAAACTGTAAAGTTCTGCAGCTCATAATGGGATCTCGTTGCTTTTCGTATGGAACTTTTCGCACAACATCTGCATATGTCAGAGGTCTGTTAGCAGACAGATGTGGAGACACAATTGCAGTTGGATGTGTACCTGCAACTGAGTGTTTGTCCACAAAATCTAAAGGAAGTGAATCTGGTGAGTCTGCTCTGCTTTCATTAAACATGTCCTGGAGACAAAAGTCCAAATCTTCACCATCTGACAACGATGACACAGATGATGTTGGTCTATATTCAGAAATACGTAAATAATAGTCACAGTGTTGGTTGTTTGATTGGCGAAATGTCATGTGAGGAGACAAAGACAGACCTTCATCTGATGCGACAGACTCTGGGGAAGATGCTCTGAAGTCAGTCAGCCACTCATGCAATAGGGAATAGTCAAAATCTGAAGACAAAGACTCTGGGGACAATGACCTGCTACTAAATAACTTCTCCAGTTGAAAGTCTGATAAAACTGACTGTGGAGACTCTGGTCTGCTTTGGTCAAAAAGAACTTCCAGGCACAAATCAGTGTCTTCCCAGTCTGATAATGCAGATTCTGGTGTAAAGGACCTGCATCCTGACCTTTCAGCACAATACTCAATATGAGTACATGTGAACTGAGGAACAGGTGAATCAGGAGAGAGGGGTCTCAAGTCATCTTCAGAGTCTATGGAGTCCTGGGAATCTGGTCCTAATGATGATAACCAGTCATTTATGAAGGAGCAGCTGTAATCATCTGCTGATTCCAAAGGAGACATCATACGTTCACAATGTAACACTCTGCAACTTGGAATTGGCTCTTTTTGTTTTTCAAACGCAACTCCTCGCACAACATCTGCATATGTCAGAGGTCTGTTAGCAGACAGATGTGGAGACACAATTGCAGTTGGATGTGTACCTGCACCTGAGTGTTTGTCCACAAAATCTAAAGGAAGTGAATCTAGTGAATCTGCTCTGCTTTCATTAAACATGTCCTGGAGATAAAAGTCCAAATCTTCACCATCTGGCAACGATGACAGAGATGTTGTGGGTCTATATTCAGAATAATATAAATAATAGTCACAGTGTTGATTGTTTGATTGGCCATATGTCATGTGAAAAGACAAAGACAGACCTTCATCTGATGCGACAGACTCTGGGGAAGATGCTCTGAAGTCAGTCAGCCATTCATGCAATAGGGAATAGTCAAAATCTGAAGACAAAGACTCTGGGGACAATGACCTGCTACTAAATAACTTCTCCAGTTGAAAGTCTGATAAAACTGACTGTGGAGACTCTGGTCTGCTGTGGTCAAAAAGAACTTCCAGGCACAAATCAGTGTCTTCCCAGTCTGATAATGCAGATTCTGGTGTAAAGGACCTGCATCCTGACCTTTCAGCACAATACTCAATATGAGTACATGTGAACTGAGGAACAGGTGAATCAGGAGAGAGGGGTCTCAAGTCATCTTCAGAGTCTATGGAGTCCTGGGAATCTGGTCCTAATGATGATAACCAGTCATTTATGAAGGAGCAGCTGTAATCATCTGCTGATTCCAAAGGAGACATCATACGTTCACAATGTAACACTCTGCAACTTGGAATTGGCTCTTTTTGTTTTTCAAACGCAACTCCTCGCACAACATCTGCATATGTCAGAGGTCTGTTAGCAGACAGATGTGGAGACACAATTGCAGTTGGATGTGTACCTGCACCTGAGTGTTTGTCCACAAAATCTAAAGGAAGTGAATCTGGTGAGTCTGCTCTGCTTTCATTAAACATGTCCTGGAGACAAAAGTCCAAATCTTCACCATCTGACAACGATGACAGAGATGATGTTGGTCTATATTCAGAAATACGTAAATAATAGTCACAGTGTTGGTTGTTTGATTGGCCATATGTCAAGTGAGGAGACAAAGTCAGACCTTCATCTGATGCTACAGACTCTGGGGAAGATGCTCTGAAGTCAACCAGCCATTCATGCAATAGGGAATAGTCAAAATCTGAAGACAAAGACTCTGGGGACAATGCCCTGCTACTAAATAACTTCTCCAGTTGAAAGTCTGATAAAACTGACTGTGGAGACTCTGGTCTGCTGTGATCAAAAAGAACTTCCAGACACAAATCTGTGTCTTCCCAGTCTGATAATGCAGATTCTGGTGTAAAGGACCTGCATCCTGACCTTTCAGCACAATATTCAATATGAGTACATGTGAACTGAGGAACAGGTGAATCAGGAGAGAGGGGTCTCAAGTCATCTTCAGAGTCTATGGAGTCCTGGGAATCTGGTCCTAATGATGATAACCAGTCATTTATGAAGGAGCAGCTGTAATCATCTGCTGATTCCAAAGGAGACATCATACGTTCACAATGTAACACTATGCAGCGCGGAATTGGCTCTTTTTGATTTTCAAACGCAACTCCTCGCACAACATCTGCATATGTCAGAGGTCTGTTAGCAGACAGATGTGGAGACACAATTGCAGTTGGATGTGTACCTGCACCTGAGTGTTTGTCCACAAAATCTAAAGGAAGTGAATCTGGTGAATCTGCTCTGCTTTCATTAAACATGTCCTGGAGACAAAAGTCCAAATCTTCACCATCTGACAACGATGACAGAGATGATGTTGGTCTATATTCAGAAATACGTAAATAATAGTCACAGTGTTGGTTGTTTGATTGGCCATATGTCAAGTGAGGAGACAAAGTCAGACCTTCATCTGATGCTACAGACTCTGGGGAAGATGCTCTGAAGTCAACCAGCCATTCATGCAATAGGGAATAGTCAAAATCTGAAGACAAAGACTCTGGGGACAATGCCCTGCTACTAAATAACTTCTCCAGTTGAAAGTCTGATAAAACTGACTGTGGAGACTCTGGTCTGCTGTGATCAAAAAGAACTTCCAGACACAAATCTGTGTCTTCCCAGTCTGATAATGCAGATTCTGGTGTAAAGGACCTGCATCCTGACCTTTCAGCACAATATTCAATATGAGTACATGTGAACTGAGGAACAGGTGAATCAGGAGAGAGGGGTCTCAAGTCATCTTCAGAGTCTATGGAGTCCTGGGAATCTGGTCCTAATGATGATAACCAGTCATTTATGAAGGAGCAGCTGTAATCATCTGCTGATTCCAAAGGAGACATCATACGTTCACAATGTAACACTATGCAGCGCGGAATTGGCTCTTTTTGATTTTCAAACGCAACTCCTCGCACAACATCTGCATATGTCAGAGGTCTGTTAGCAGACAGATGTGGAGACACAATTGCAGTTGGATGTGTACTTGCACCTGAGTGTTTGTCCACAAAACCTAAAGGAAGTGAATCTGGTGAGTCTGCTCTGCTTTCATTAAACATGTCCTGGAGACAAAAGTCCAAATCTTCACCGTCTGACAACGATGACAGAGATGTTGTGGGTCTATATTCAGAATAACATAAATAATAGTCACAGTGTTGATTGTTTGATTGGCCATATGTCATGTGAAAAGACAAAGACACACCTTCATCTGATGCGACAGACTCTGGGGAAGATGCTCTGAAGTCAGTCAGCCATTCATGCAATAGGGAATAGTCAAAATCTGAAGACAAAGACTCTGGGGACAATGACCTGCTACTAAATAACTTCTCCAGTTGAAAGTCTGATAAAACTGACTGTGGAGACTCTGGTCTGCTGTGGTCAAAAAGAACTTCCAGGCACAAATCAGTGTCTTCCCAGTCTGATAATGCAGATTCTGGTGTAAAGGACCTGCATCCTGACCTTTCAGCACAATACTCAATATGAGTACATGTGAACTGAGGAACAGGTGAATCAGGAGAGAGGGGTCTCAAGTCATCTTCAGAGTCTATGGAGTCCTGGGAATCTGGTCCTAATGATGATAACCAGTCATTTATGAAGGAGCAGCTGTAATCATCTGCTGATTCCAAAGGAGACATCATACGTTCACAATGTAACACTCTGCAACTCGGAATTGGCTCCTTTTGTTTTTCAAACGCAACTCCTCGCACAACATCTGCATATGTCAGAGGTCTGTTAGAAGACAGATGTGGAGACACAGTTGCAGTTGGATGTGTACCTCCACCTGAGTGTTTGTCCACAAAATCTAAAGGAAGTGAATCTGGTGAATCTGCTCTGCTTTCATTAAACATGTCCTGGAGACAAAAGTCCAAATCTTCACCATCTGACAACGATGACACAGATGATGTTGGTCTATATTCAGAAATACGTAAATAATAGTCACAGTGTTGATTGTTTGATTGGCGAAATGTCATGTGAGGAGACAAAGACAGACCTTCATCTGATGCGACAGACTCTGGGGAAGATGCTCTGAAGTCAGTCAGCCACTCATGCAATAGGGAATAGTCAAAATCTGAAGACAAAGACTCTGGGGACAATGACCTGCTACTAAATAACTTCTCCAGTTGAAAGTCTGATAAAACTGACTGTGGAGACTCTGGTCTGCTTTGGTCAAAAAGAACTTCCAGGCACAAATCAGTGTCTTCCCAGTCTGATAATGCAGATTCTGGTGTAAAGGACCTGCATCCTGACCTTTCAGCACAATACTCAATATGAGTACATGTGAACTGAGGAACAGGTGAATCAGGAGAGAGGGGTCTCAAGTCATCTTCAGAGTCTATGGAGTCCTGGGAATCTGGTCCTAATGATGATAACCAGTCATTTATGAAGGAGCAGCTGTAATCATCTGCTGATTCCAAAGGAGACATCATACGTTCACAATGTAACACTCTGCAACTTGGAATTGGCTCTTTTTGTTTTTCAAACGCAACTCCTCGCACAACATCTGCATATGTCAGAGGTCTGTTAGCAGACAGATGTGGAGACACAATTGCAGTTGGATGTGTACCTGCACCTGAGTGTTTGTCCACAAAATCTAAAGGAAGTGAATCTGGTGAATCTGCTCTGCTTTCATTAAACATGTCCTGGAGATAAAAGTCCAAATCTTCACCATCTGGCAACGATGACAGAGATGTTGTGGGTCTATATTCAGAATAATATAAATAATAGTCACAGTGTTGATTGTTTGATTGGCCATATGTCATGTGAAAAGACAAAGACAGACCTTCATCTGATGCGACAGACTCTGGGGAAGATGCTCTGAAGTCAGTCAGCCATTCATGCAATAGGGAATAGTCAAAATCTGAAGACAAAGACTCTGGGGACAATGACCTGCTACTAAATAACTTCTCCAGTTGAAAGTCTGATAAAACTGACTGTGGAGACTCTGGTCTGCTGTGGTCAAAAAGAACTTCCAGGCACAAATCAGTGTCTTCCCAGTCTGATAATGCAGATTCTGGTGTAAAGGACCTGCATCCTGACCTTTCAGCACAATACTCAATATGAGTACATGTGAACTGAGGAACAGGTGAATCAGGAGAGAGGGGTCTCAAGTCATCTTCAGAGTCTATGGAGTCCTGGGAATCTGGTCCTAATGATGATAACCAGTCATTTATGAAGGAGCAGCTGTAATCATCTGCTGATTCCAAAGGAGACATCATACGTTCACAATGTAACACTCTGCAACTTGGAATTGGCTCTTTTTGTTTTTCAAACGCAACTCCTCGCACAACATCTGCATATGTCAGAGGTCTGTTAGCAGACAGATGTGGAGACACAATTGCAGTTGGATGTGTACCTGCACCTGAGTGTTTGTCCACAAAATCTAAAGGAAGTGAATCTGGTGAGTCTGCTCTGCTTTCATTAAACATGTCCTGGAGACAAAAGTCCAAATCTTCACCATCTGACAACGATGACAGAGATGATGTTGGTCTATATTCAGAAATACGTAAATAATAGTCACAGTGTTGGTTGTTTGATTGGCCATATGTCAAGTGAGGAGACAAAGTCAGACCTTCATCTGATGCTACAGACTCTGGGGAAGATGCTCTGAAGTCAACCAGCCATTCATGCAATAGGGAATAGTCAAAATCTGAAGACAAAGACTCTGGGGACAATGCCCTGCTACTAAATAACTTCTCCAGTTGAAAGTCTGATAAAACTGACTGTGGAGACTCTGGTCTGCTGTGATCAAAAAGAACTTCCAGACACAAATCTGTGTCTTCCCAGTCTGATAATGCAGATTCTGGTGTAAAGGACCTGCATCCTGACCTTTCAGCACAATATTCAATATGAGTACATGTGAACTGAGGAACAGGTGAATCAGGAGAGAGGGGTCTCAAGTCATCTTCAGAGTCTATGGAGTCCTGGGAATCTGGTCCTAATGATGATAACCAGTCATTTATGAAGGAGCAGCTGTAATCATCTGCTGATTCCAAAGGAGACATCATACGTTCACAATGTAACACTATGCAGCGCGGAATTGGCTCTTTTTGATTTTCAAACGCAACTCCTCGCACAACATCTGCATATGTCAGAGGTCTGTTAGCAGACAGATGTGGAGACACAATTGCAGTTGGATGTGTACTTGCACCTGAGTGTTTGTCCACAAAACCTAAAGGAAGTGAATCTGGTGAGTCTGCTCTGCTTTCATTAAACATGTCCTGGAGACAAAAGTCCAAATCTTCACCGTCTGACAACGATGACAGAGATGTTGTGGGTCTATATTCAGAATAACATAAATAATAGTCACAGTGTTGATTGTTTGATTGGCCATATGTCATGTGAAAAGACAAAGACACACCTTCATCTGATGCGACAGACTCTGGGGAAGATGCTCTGAAGTCAGTCAGCCATTCATGCAATAGGGAATAGTCAAAATCTGAAGACAAAGACTCTGGGGACAATGACCTGCTACTAAATAACTTCTCCAGTTGAAAGTCTGATAAAACTGACTGTGGAGACTCTGGTCTGCTGTGGTCAAAAAGAACTTCCAGGCACAAATCAGTGTCTTCCCAGTCTGATAATGCAGATTCTGGTGTAAAGGACCTGCATCCTGACCTTTCAGCACAATACTCAATATGAGTACATGTGAACTGAGGAACAGGTGAATCAGGAGAGAGGGGTCTCAAGTCATCTTCAGAGTCTATGGAGTCCTGGGAATCTGGTCCTAATGATGATAACCAGTCATTTATGAAGGAGCAGCTGTAATCATCTGCTGATTCCAAAGGAGACATCATACGTTCACAATGTAACACTCTGCAACTCGGAATTGGCTCCTTTTGTTTTTCAAACGCAACTCCTCGCACAACATCTGCATATGTCAGAGGTCTGTTAGAAGACAGATGTGGAGACACAATTGCAGTTGGATGTGTACCTCCACCTGAGTGTTTGTCCACAAAATCTAAAGGAAGTGAATCTGGTGAATCTGCTCTGCTTTCATTAAACATGTCCTGGAGACAAAAGTCCAAATCTTCACCATCTGACAACGATGACACAGATGATGTTGGTCTATATTCAGAAATACGTAAATAATAGTCACAGTGTTGATTGTTTGATTGGCGAAATGTCATGTGAGGAGACAAAGACAGACCTTCATCTGATGCGACAGACTCTGGGGAAGATGCTCTGAAGTCAGTCAGCCACTCATGCAATAGGGAATAGTCAAAATCTGAAGACAAAGACTCTGGGGACAATGACCTGCTACTAAATAACTTCTCCAGTTGAAAGTCTGATAAAACTGACTGTGGAGACTCTGGTCTGCTTTGGTCAAAAAGAACTTCCAGGCACAAATCAGTGTCTTCCCAGTCTGATAATGCAGATTCTGGTGTAAAGGACCTGCATCCTGACCTTTCAGCACAATACTCAATATGAGTACATGTGAACTGAGGAACAGGTGAATCAGGAGAGAGGGGTCTCAAGTCATCTTCAGAGTCTATGGAGTCCTGGGAATCTGGTCCTAATGATGATAACCAGTCATTTCTGAAGGAGCAGCTGTAATCATCTGCTGATTCCAAAGGAGACATCATACGTTCACAATGTAACACTCTGCAACTTGGAATTGGCTCTTTTTGTTTTTCAAACGCAACTCCTCGCACAACATCTGCATATGTCAGAGGTCTGTTAGCAGACAGATGTGGAGACACAATTGCAGTTGGATGTGTACCTGCACCTGAGTGTTTGTCCACAAAATCTAAAGGAAGTGAATCTGGTGAATCTGCTCTGCTTTCATTAAACATGTCCTGGAGATAAAAGTCCAAATCTTCACCATCTGGCAACGATGACAGAGATGTTGTGGGTCTATATTCAGAATAACATAAATAATAGTCACAGTGTTGATTGTTTGATTGGCCATATGTCATGTGAAAAGACAAAGACAGACCTTCATCTGATGCGACAGACTCTGGGGAAGATGCTCTGAAGTCAGTCAGCCATTCATGCAATAGGGAATAGTCAAAATCTGAAGACAAAGACTCTGGGGACAATGACCTGCTACTAAATAACTTCTCCAGTTGAAAGTCTGATAAAACTGACTGTGGAGACTCTGGTCTGCTGTGGTCAAAAAGAACTTCCAGGCACAAATCAGTGTCTTCCCAGTCTGATAATGCAGATTCTGGTGTAAAGGACCTGCATCCTGACCTTTCAGCACAATACTCAATATGAGTACATGTGAACTGAGGAACAGGTGAATCAGGAGAGAGGGGTCTCAAGTCATCTTCAGAGTCTATGGAGTCCTGGGAATCTGGTCCTAATGATGATAACCAGTCATTTATGAAGGAGCAGCTGTAATCATCTGCTGATTCCAAAGGAGACATCATACGTTCACAATGTAACACTCTGCAACTTGGAATTGGCTCTTTTTGTTTTTCAAACGCAACTCCTCGCACAACATCTGCATATGTCAGAGGTCTGTTAGCAGACAGATATGGAGACACAATTGCAGTTGGATGTGTACCTGCACCTGAGTGTTTGTCCACAAAATCTAAAGGAAGTGAATCTGGTGAATCTGCTCTGCTTTCATTAAACATGTCCTGGAGACAAAAGTCCAAATCTTCACCATCTGACAACGATGACAGAGATGATGTTGGTCTATATTCAGAAATACGTAAATAATAGTCACAGTGTTGGTTGTTTGATTGGCCATATGTCATGTGAGGAGACAAAGTCAGACCTTCATCTGATGCTACAGACTCTGGGGAAGATGCTCTGAAGTCAACCAGCCATTCATGCAATAGGGAATAGTCAAAATCTGAAGACAAAGACTCTGGGGACAATGCCCTGCTACTAAATAACTTCTCCAGTTGAAAGTCTGATAAAACTGACTGTGGAGACTCTGGTCTGCTGTGATCAAAAAGAACTTCCAGACACAAATCTGTGTCTTCCCAGTCTGATAATGCAGATTCTGGTGTAAAGGACCTGCATCCTGACCTTTCAGCACAATATTCAATATGAGTACATGTGAACTGAGGAACAGGTGAATCAGGAGAGAGGGGTCTCAAGTCATCTTCAGAGTCTATGGAGTCCTGGGAATCTGGTCCTAATGATGATAACCAGTCATTTATGAAGGAGCAGCTGTAATCATCTGCTGATTCCAAAGGAGACATCATACGTTCACAATGTAACACTCTGCAGCGCGGAATTGGCTCTTTTTGATTTTCAAACGCAACTCCTCGCACAACATCTGCATATGTCAGAGGTCTGTTAGCAGACAGATGTGGAGACACAATTGCAGTTGGATGTGTACTTGCACCTGAGTGTTTGTCCACAAAACCTAAAGGAAGTGAATCTGGTGAGTCTGCTCTGCTTTCATTAAACATGTCCTGGAGACAAAAGTCCAAATCTTCACCATCTGACAATGATGACAGAGATGTTGTGGGTCTATATTCAGAATAACATAAATAATAGTCACAGTGTTGATTGTTTGATTGGCCATATGTCATGTGAAAAGACAAAGACAGACCTTCATCTGATGCGACAGACTCTGGGGAAGATGCTCTGAAGTCAGTCAGCCATTCATGCAATAGGGAATAGTCAAAATCTGAAGACAAAGACTCTGGGGACAATGACCTGCTACTAAATAACTTCTCCAGTTGAAAGTCTGATAAAACTGACTGTGGAGACTCTGGTCTGCTGTGGTCAAAAAGAACTTCCAGGCACAAATCAGTGTCTTCCCAGTCTGATAATGCAGATTCTGGTGTAAAGGACCTGCATCCTGACCTTTCAGCACAATACTCAATATGAGTACATGTGAACTGAGGAACAGGTGAATCAGGAGAGAGGGGTCTCAAGTCATCTTCAGAGTCTATGGAGTCCTGGGAATCTGGTCCTAATGATGATAACCAGTCATTTATGAAGGAGCAGCTGTAATCATCTGCTGATTCCAAAGGAGACATCATACGTTCACAATGTAACACTCTGCAACTCGGAATTGGCTCCTTTTGTTTTTCAAACGCAACTCCTCGCACAACATCTGCATATGTCAGAGGTCTGTTAGAAGACAGATGTGGAGACACAATTGCAGTTGGATGTGTACCTCCACCTGAGTGTTTGTCCACAAAATCTAAAGGAAGTGAATCTGGTGAATCTGCTCTGCTTTCATTAAACATGTCCTGGAGACAAAAGTCCAAATCTTCACCATCTGACAACGATGACACAGATGATGTTGGTCTATATTCAGAAAGACGTAAATAATAGTCACAGTGTTGATTGTTTGATTGGCCATATGTCATGTGAGAAGACAAAGACAGACCTTCATCTGATGCTACAGACTCTGGGGAAGATGCTCTGAAGTCAACCAGCCATTCATGCAAGAGTGAATAGTCAAAATCTGAAGACAAAGACTCTGGGGACAATGCCCTGCTACTAAATAACTTCTCCAGTTGAAAGTCTGATAAAACTGACTGTGGAGACTCTGGTCTGCTGTGGTCAAAAAGAACTTCCAGGCACAAATCAGTGTCTTCCCAGTCTGATAATGCAGATTCTGGTGTAAAGGACCTGCATCCTGACCTTTCAGCACAATACTCAATATGAGTACATGTGAACTGAGGAACAGGTGAATCAGGAGAGAGGGGTCTCAAGTCATCTTCAGAGCACAATGAATGAGGGGAATCTGGTGTCCATGCATACATCCAATTATTTATGAAGGAGAGGTTGGAGCGGTCCTCCGATGACACAGCTGAAGGTGACATGTCTTTTGATTCTGAAGAACTGAAGTTCAAAATTGGCTTCCTTTGTGTTTGACATGCAACACCTCGTCGCACAACATCTGCATATGTCAGAGGTGTGTTTGCAGACCCTTGTGGCGCTGTAGTTCTAGTTGCACCTGAATGTTTAACTAAAACACCAAAAGGAACCGAATCCCCATTTTTGACAAGCCCTTTTTCTTTTTTATCTCCACTTTCTAATGTTGTCGTAATGTAGTTTAACTTTTCATTGTTTAGTAAAGATTTTCCTGTCTTTTGAACAAGTGAACTTTCAAGTCGAAAGTCCAAGACATAGTTTGGTTTCTCTACTAAATCAAACACCATTGGCTTTTGTGATGGTGCACCATATGTAGATAGGTAAGATTCACTTGTATGCAAATGTTTTTTATCTTCATTTGAATAGTTTATTCTTCTATCCCCTAAAAGTTTCTTTTCCTGTTGACAGGTTGATGATACATTTGTAGGTGATTGTGGTACCAATTTCTCATACCAGTAACTAAGGTATGACTGAGTATTTTCTTTGTCTGGTCTTTGGATTTTAAGTATTTCAGCATTGCTTTCCAATGCATTATCATGCTTTCTTGCAACTCCTGAGTCTTGAATAGCTATTGGATTTCCTCCTGAATACAGTAAAAAATAATCACAGTATTGCTGCCTCAGCTGTGCACGGCTTGATTCTGAATACAAAAGCTCAAGAAATGAGAAACTGCACTGAGATGATTGAGACTCTGGGGAGAATGGTCGACCATCCTTCTCTGAGCCATAACAAGATGTAAGTAAATCAAATTTTTTCTCAGCAGAGACATCTTCGCTGAAAATATCATCACATTCAACATCTGATATCAGAGGTGAGACTAGTCTGTTCTCTGTCTTTACATGCACAGTTTCAGGTCCGGTTTGACCATATTTGGTGTTAGACTCAGGTGACAGTAGCTTACTTTTATGCCATGATTCAAAGGATTCAGAGCCATCAGGGTATGAGATTACAGGGATGGTAAAATCCTTCAAGCTACATGGCTGTTTGGGTTTGTTGGTGAGTAACTGTTGGGGGTTGGGTGTGTTTTCAGTAAAATTCAATAATTCATCTGGGGAGCAGCTTCTACCAGACATTGGAGAAAGTGCATGACCATCCTCCAATATACCAGAAATATCTGCAGGTAAAACCTTTCTCTGACCCAAGGGTGAATCGGGTGACATTGCTCTATAATCACTGACAGACATGACAGATTCGGGAGATGACAGTCTAGACATGGAGTTATTTGATATCCATGCATCTGCAGGGAAAACGTCCTTTTCATGATTGGGTGAAAGTGAACCATGATATTTCTCTGACTCCAAACAATCACGGTTCAAAGGGTGGTACTCTTTAAAAGCAGAAAGTGATTTCTCAGCTGTCTCGTGTGCATTTTGTGGCGTAAGATGGGTTAAAGAGCCTGAAAAGACAATCTTTGGTTTACAAATGTAGGGTGTGTTTGCCTCATCTATAGCATCGTCACTGCCTGGACTGAGACAACACCAACTACAGGATCTGTTAGTTGAGTCACAAACCATACGAGAACGTTTTGCAAGGCAGTGTGGCAAAATAGTTTGTGTTACTTCCATCGTTTCTGGTTTCACCATGCTGTGTTTAGCTGTAGTGATACTGGATTCAGTTGACTGTAAATCATCACTCTCGTCAATGAAGGGAAAGTTTTTTGGCAACACATCCTCCTGTACTCTGGCTTTTGTGCTGTCTTCCTTGCTTGATTTGAATCGTTTGAATCCCATGTCTACATCTGAAACATGTGGGATCTTGTCAAGACCATACTGTACTTTGTAGAACTGGGCTGTGAGCTCATCAGTACTCCTCTGAGACAGCCTGCGCTTTTGAGCAACATCTGTGTCATCATCAGTGATAGCCAGAGTTGGGTGGGGATACTGTGGTGTGGAGGCTGACAGCCTTGGGTCATTGCTTCTTCTTGCAGGGGTTTCGACTGCCTCTGTATTGCCAAGCTGAGGTGAACAGCTGAACCCATCAGAAAGCTCACTGAAGTCAGTTTCAGCTTTGTCTGACTCAGACAGGCTCAGGCTAAAGTCTCTGATAGAGATGTGCGAGTGCAACTTATGCATTTCATGTGACTGGTCTTTTTTATCTTCACAACCAAACTGTTTCAGTGGTAAAGTTTGGCTGCAGTCATCTCTGACTGGAGGGCCACCTTGGCGAGGCCTGACAACTCGACCTCCAACCTTGCTGCAGACTTGATGATGTCTCACTTTGGGGACATAAATCTGAGTTGCTTGGTTCCCCAATGTTGCTTCTTTTGAAGTGGGTTGACTACTTACTTGCTCATCTGAGATGTCATGACTTGCAGGCTCTTGTGAAATGACATCTTCAGAGGTCCAGAGATTAGGGTTCGATTCACTGTTGAACGATAGAAGAACAGGCCAAAGAGACAACTTTTTAGTTTCTACTGTTACTTTTCCAGAGAAAGCATACAATTTCGCAGCACTTTTAATGCTTCTATACTCTGAGACCATTTGTTTCCCCTGTAAAGTTGAACCTAGAGGTGACTGTTAGTGTTCCCTGGTCATACCTTTGCCCTCTTTGTCAGCATCAAGCTGAACTTCACATGTTTACAACTTCTCTGAACTGTTGTCAACCTAGCCACTGTTTTGCAAGAAAAATATTTAGTCTATTATGTAGCTACAAGTTAGACAAAAAAAACAAACAAACAAAAAAGACTTTATAAGGTGAGAAGTTTATCAGATGAAAGCACGTTTGTAAAATCATTGACTGCTAGTCAATGTGTATGCTTAAATAAGTCTTGTTTCACCATGCTGCTATATATTTTCAAACAGTCGAGCCTTTTTTTGAGCATAAGAAAACCTAAAGGGGCTCGAATTAAAACCCTTTAAAATTCCCGAATATAACAGACCCCGTGGAAGACCCAGGACCTGCTGGAGGGATTACATCTCTTGGCTGGCCTGGGAATGCCTTTCATGTGGATGACAGGTCAAATCATTGAAAATTATACTTAGTTTGTGAGATACACTGCAACGTGTGGACTAGGTCTTAGGAAGACTGGCTTCCACAAAACCAACAACTGTCTTTACTTAAGATTAAGCATCCAAAAAAGAAACGTTTGTCTCAATCGTGTGTGTAATTACTAAATCTAAATGCTCTAGTTTAGGCAATCCATTCTGCCTGTAAAAGGCAAAATATAATGCTGAGGGTATGGTTAAGCCACATAGTTTCTAACTGGGTCATTTAAAACTGAGCTTCATTGTCTGAAGATCTCATTGAGTCAGGACTTCAGTTTAAATAAGGAGAGTCTTCTATATGTTTCTGTAATGTTGCTAAACAACAACTCACACAGGGAATTAAACATATAGTTCAAATAAATTATTTACTGTGGGATCTCGGGCTCCTCCAGCAGGTCTCCATGCATGCTCTCTGAGTGGATATGTCCTACAGGCTCTGCCCATGAAGGAATATCCAGCAACGAAGCGACTGACAGGTCTTCTTCAGACACAGCTGGGGGTGGTCGGCGGTCTGACTCAACCCTCCTCACAATTCTGGGGCTGTCTGCATCCTCTTGCACTGATGATAAGGCTACTGACACTAAAAAAAGCAGCAAAAAAAATCAGAGACCAAGCAAACATGACAATTATTTGAGGTTATAACTTTTAATGGAGGTTTTATTACCTTCGCTGTGATCCAGCGTCTTCTCTATCTCTGCATAAGTCCGAGATGTTTGTTCTTGAATGGACTTGTTCATCTGGGTTTCAATGAGATGGACTATGTCCATGCGGTTGATCTTGGTTAGTCTCTTCACCAGACAATCCTCTGTGGAAGGATAATCATGTTAATTTAACAACTTTTTCGCAGAAAGGGTACAATATTAAGGATAGGTGGCTAGTTGAGTTACTATACATGTTTGTGTATTCATCTTACTAAAACAAAAAATTTAAATGCTATTTAAATCCTTGCCTCCTTTATCAGGTTGTGCTTCCATATTAATATAACAGCTCATAACTAAAAACAGACTTTAGTATGTGTAGTTTTCCTACAGCTTGGAAGAATTTGGTACAAAATTCCATGTATTTAGTCAATAACTTTCCATTTTCCCTGAGGGGCTAATTTTTGTGCAGCCGGGAGTAACATACAAAATTCAAGTATGGTAACTGGCATACATGCAGAGGTGTGTAAATATGACGGGTTGTTTGTTGGTTTAATTTTACAAAGTTCTACTGAAGAAAAGCTGCTGTCATAAAAAAAAAATTAGGATAAGAAAGTTATCTGATTGGACATAAAATGATCTGGAACATTTACGGAAATGACACAAGTTGGGCAAGACAGCATAAAACATGGATCACTACAGACATGCGGCAACTGATGAAAACAAAATCATTGGCAAATACGGTTGCCAATTTAAGTGAGCCCAGAAGTCCCATAATTGGAATGACACTAAGACACAATCCTGAAGTATTTAAAATACTTTTTTCAGAGTTCTATGATTCACCGGTAATGTAAGATTCAATCCTAGCCAAATTTATACAGTGTAAATACAATAGCAGTGTTGGCATAGTCTAAAGAACTGCATAAAAGTAAAATATTAAGTGGCAAGAGTCAACAAAAAAGCAAGTACCTGTTGCATGTTTGCCTTCCCGTTCAACCCAGCGCTGCAGTAAGGCATGGCTCTGCTCTTGCAGGGAATTAGGATTCTCTGTTCTCACCTGTTGAATATCATCCTCGTTGAATTCAAGTTCTCTTGCCAGCTCTGAAGTGATGAATAAAACAATAAACAATAAATGAGAAAGCAGACAAAGAATTATCCCATATACAGTGTGCTTTGCTTATGCAAATTTGATTATAAAGTAAAAACAAACATAACAACAACAACCAAGAAAAGCCTCTAAATTTAACTGCAAAACAGTAATTAAATCAAAACTTGACAGTTTACCAGTCCAGCTGAAGCCAAGGAGGTCTGCAATGATCGCTAATGTCTCCTCTTTTCTGTCAGCATCATCCTGCCAATCAACTAAAAAAAAATTCATCATAGCCAAAAAGGAAAAAAAAAAGAGCATTTAAACGTTATGCCCAAGCGTATCTGTTCAACAACATATGAAGTTTCTTTCCTTTTTTGTTTTTTGCATATGCATGTCATGTTAATTCCCTGATGACTCTATGCTATAGGCTGTAAACTAAATGTGGATCTGTGATGTGACATGAGTGAGAACATAAAGGTTGGATTTTAGAGAAGTTGCATATGGACACTTTCCCTTTGGTCACAACAAACCCAACATGCATTTAATAATTAGTGTGAGCAATGTTGTATATGCCCTGCTTAATATTAGTGCTTGCAATGTCCTGGTTAATAATATTAGTAAAGGTGTATTATTAGCAGTGGTAAAAACAACAGCCTACATCAAATGCTCAAAGCAAACTTTGGAACTGTCAGACATTCAGCCTTGAAATTGTATTTACACAAACTCGGAGGAAGTAGTAACTTGCACAAAAAGCCAAACATCTTAATCCACTTCCACACAAACACACAAAGATGGACACAGAATACAATAACAGCACAAAATATGATCAAACAAACTATAATGTTAAATGAACAATAAATGAGTGATAGAAATTTACTTTTTTGGAGGAAAAAGAGAGAGCAAAAAAGAAAAAAAAATCTCACTGCTATGGAAAAGAGATAAAGCAAAAGCCCACTGTAGGTCAGACCATACCTGATGTACATTCTGGAGTTTGATCATCAACCATTCTCTGCATCTGAGTTTCCACTGTTTCATCCCAGGTAGGCCTGGATTCAAACACATCCTCTGTCCCACCAGCTGGATGTGTGACTGGCAACTGACTAGCATCAGAATCTGAACTGTGTGAGGCTGGAATGTCATACGTAAAGATAACAGAATCTGGACTCATGTGACTAGCGCTGCTCATTTCATCAACTTCCAAAGATGACTGAACAGATAATTCTGAAGTGTTGGAGAGTTGGATGTCTTTTCTCCGGTGAGAGAATGAGGAGGTCATGTCAGCTAAAGGTTTCTGTTGAACATTGACAGCAAGCTTAGAGGAGGTATGGCTGGATATATAAGTGGCTTGACTACTGTCGGAATAAGTCCTACTTTCTTTATTAGAGACTCCGCTCGTGTTGTCTGCTTCAGATCTAGTCCTACGATAGGTGGTTAAGCTTTTTTCTGATTTCCTATGAGTTTGATCAAACTCTGATATCTGTGAGACAGTAGCTGTCATTTCCTCGCTAACTGCAGTGTCTGGTTTGATTGACAGGGTTGGCTGTGAAGACTCTTGAATGCCAGACTGTGCAGCCATCTCTATGACTGAGCACAGGTCATCTTCATCCTCCTCCAATTCATCATCATCATCAGAGGAAGAGTCTGAAAATTCATCATCCTTGTCAGGGGACATCCAATGTGCTGATGTATCTGATTGGAGGTCCGCTATTGTAGAGTCTAGATAGTCAAGCCCAAAGCTTTGAAGATGTCCATCCTTAGTTTGAACATTTGGAAGTAGCTTTAGAGCACTGGGTGAAGTAAATTGAATGTCTGTTGTTGTCTCAGGCTCTGATTTGTCAAATGAGGGACTGATGGGAGTTTTGGATGTGGCATTACCCTGAGTTAGATGTGGTTTTAGGGTCCCTTGAATGGTTGTGTCTGAAATACAATCACTGCTCTGGATAGTTACAGACTTTACTTCAGATTTATTGAAGGTTTCTGGTGCAAATTCATCGACTGGATGTTCCCCAATATTAAAAAAGGAATATCCTTCCCCATCTTCATCAAAGGCTCTCCTTGACATGTCAATAGCACCACCTCTGGTCATTTCAAATAGTTTTCCCTCTTGGAACTGAAATGGGTTAGGGCTTTTCTCACTGCCAGGTGTCTGAACAAGCATTTTTTCGGGTGTTGATTGCCCCTCTGTAGAACCACAGTCAGTGTGTTCTTCAGCCTCTGCCTTGCTAACTACATTTCTGTGGCCCTCGCACCCCACATGTTGTTCTAGTTCTGTCAACGGTGCCTGAACTGATTTGCCATCATGTGAATAATGCTCATCTCTTACAGAGTGGGGAAAGTGTGTGTCAGTGACTGGGGAACACACATCTTTTGTCTCATCTTTGAGAAGTTCTATGTCTTTTTCTGCAATGAGGGAAACAGAGCCCACACAATCTGTGTCAGCTTCCTCTCTGTGAGTTTTAGATTCCTGTTCCATCTCCTCAAATGTTTTGATCTTTACAGCCATTTTGAACATCTCCTCCTCTGGAGTAAATTGTTTATGGGTGGTGCCATTCTCACTGTCATCTGTGTCAGTAGAGTCTTGCTTGACGTGCATGTGAGGACTCTCGCTGGAGCATACATTAACAGTAGTTACTCTGTCTGTAGAGTTAGAATAACTGTCTTTTTTCATTTCACTGTCCATCTGAGTGATTTCAGCATCACTTTCTTTCTTATCATCATAAGTAAAACATGTTTTAAGCTGGGAAGAATAGTCCTCGTACACAGCTGTCTTGGCTGGCATCATAAATTCTGTGTCCTGTGATTGGGTAGGACTTGCTTCAAGTGAGTCTTGACATGGAGATTCTTTGGTAGGGCTTGGCTCTATTGAGTCAGGGGATTTCTTTGATGAGCTCTCCTCCATCAGAGGACTTGGTTCCAATGAATCTTGATCACATGGCTCTTTATCTGTGACATCAAGCAAAACAGTATTAAGGTTCTCTAACTCAGCTGGTCTTTGTGGTGCTTCATTCGATAGTTGTAAAAAGTCCTGTGTTTTTAAAACTGAATGAGGAACCCATACAGACACACCTTGTTGATCAAATTCAACATCAGTTGTTTTGGCGGACTCATTAAAATCTTTTGTCCTTTCGGCAGATTCAGTAAAAGGTTTTGCTGCTCTTGGTGAGGTGCTAGCATCACCCTCTTCGGATGGGACTTTGTAGGGACCATCATCTTCATCAGAGCATGATTGCCATCTACTTTCAATAGATCTCATGCTCTGTGAGTTAGAACATGTATCTTCCAGAGAAATGGTTTGTTCCTGAGTTTCTTTTTTACCATCTTTGGGCATTATTTTTTCTTTGAAGCTCTCATGAACTAGATCCTCCTCCAGGTAGCTTTGTCTTGTCACTGGATTTTCTCTGAGGCATTCATCTAAGTCATCGCTGAGAAGTGACAACATGCCTGACATGTTCTTCTCAGCAGCAGACTGGTGGTGGGGAGCCTGTCTTTCCATATGAATTTGTTGGAAAGGAGGCTCTGACACCAAACCTGGTGATGGTTCTTTGAGTCCATATTCATCAGACTCCAAATCGTCATTTGCTTCTTTACTAGTCTTCTCTACTGAATGTCCTCTTGTCACCATTGTTTCTTTGCAGGTTTCATAGAGAACATAATCATCTGAATGGCTTAGCTTTGACACCGACTGTTCTTTGATATATTCATCCATATCATTGCTGAGAAGTGACAACATGCCTGACATGTTCCTCTCAGTTGCAGGGTGTTGGTTGTGTGGCTGCCTCTCAATTGGAACTTGTTGGACTGGAGGCTCTGATACCACATTTAGTGATATTTCGCGGACATGATATTCATCATTCTGCAAGTCTTCATTTACTCCTTCTCCAGTCTTCTCTACTGAATGTCCTCTTGTTAGTATTGTTTCTTTGCAGGCTTCATGGACAAGATCGTCTTCTGGGTAAATTTGTTTTGTCACTTGAGATTCTTTTAGACATTCACCAAGGTCATGACTAAGAAGTGTTAACATACCTGACATGTCCTTCTCAGGTGCAGACATTTGGTGTTGTACCTGTCTTTCAATATGAACTTGTTGGAATGGAACCTCTGATATCAAACTTGACATTGGTTCCTTGACTTCATGAGTATGTAGGACAATATTTGCTTCTTCTCCTGTCTCACTCACCACATTGTCATTTGTTAATGTAATCTGTTTACAACCATCACTGACCATTTCCTCCTCCACATAGTCCTTTTTTGCCATTGGGTTTTGTTCAAGATACTGGTCTAGGTCATTACTGAGAAGTGACAGCATGCCTGACATATCCTTTTCAGTTGTAGACTGCTGATGGTGTGGCTGTCTTTCAATATGAACTTGTTGAAATGTTGTCTCTGCCACCAAACGTGGTGGTTCTTTGACTCCAGTTTGATCCATCTGCAAGTGTTTGTTTGGTTCTTCCCCAATCCTGTCTTCTAAATTTTCACTTGTCAGTTTTATTTCTTTCCAGCTCTCATGGACATATTCATTTTCAGGGCTTTGGTTTGACGCTTGTTTTTTTATGAGGTCTTCTTCCTGGTCACTAGTGAGAAAAGTCAACATACCTGACATATCCTTTTCAATTGCAGACTGTTGGTGATGTGACTGTCTCTCAATGAAAACTTGTTGGAATGGAGTCTCACATACAAAGCTTGAAACTACCTCAGTCTGTAGGTTATCTTTATCCTCCTCCTTCATCTGGTCTTCTGAGCTTTTACTTGCCAGTCTAATTTCTTTGCAGCTCTCTAGGACAACATCCTCCTCTGCATAGCTTTGATTTGACCCTGGCTTTGCTTTGAGGTATTCGTCTACGTCACTACTAAGAAGTGACAGCATGCCTGACATATTCTTCTCAGTTGTAGGCTGTTGGTGATGTGCCTGCCTCTCTGTGTAAACTTGCTGGAATGGAGTCTCAGGTACAAGGCTTTGTGTTAGCTCTTTGACTCCAGCTTCATCACTCTGCAGGTCTACATGTCCCTCTTCCTTAATGCGATCCTCTGTATGGTCACTTGTTAACATAATTTCTTTGCAGCTTTCATGGGCAAAATCTTTCTCTGTGTGGCTCTGTGTTGTTATTGGATTTTCTCTGAGGTATTCATTTAAATCACTATTAAGAAGTGTCAACATGCCTGACATATTCCTTTCAGCTGTAGACTGCTGATGATACTCCTGTTTTTCGATATGAACATGGTGGAATGGAGTTTCTGATACTGAACTTGGTGTTGGTTCTTGGAGGTCATTTTCATCATTCTGCAAGTGCTCCTTTACGTCATCCTCCATTTTGTCTTTGAAATCTCTACTTCTAAGTATTATTTCTTGACAGTTTTCACGAAGAAGGTCCTCCTCTGTGTGGCTTTGTATTGATAATGAATTTTCTTTCAGGCAATTATCTAGGTCACTACGTAGAAGAGATAACATGCCTTCCATATTTTTCTCAGCTTTAGACTCTTGAACCTCTCTCTGGATGGAAACTTCTTTCTCTTCTGAGCTGGACCAAGAGGTCCTCATATCAATGCTAGTGTCTGAGGACTCAGCCAGGCCTTCATACTTGTGGCTCTCAGGACTTGTTTCTTCCCCAAAATAGGGACTGTGGATGGATACTTGATTTGCATCAAAATCAGCCAAAGTTTCATCTTCAGGTGCCTCTAGCTGATAGTTGACATTGGTAGTTGTTGATGTCTTCTTGAACAGTTGATACTCACGATTGTCTTCCAGCTCAGCCTTTATATCTGCACTGAAGTCCTCAGAAGGTCTTCGATCAGGACTGATCTGAGTATCAATAGATAAGCTTCGAACAGTGCTTATTGGTGGATTGTCTAGTTGTATCCTGTCTAGGCCCTTCCCTTGCGACTTTTGTTCGTCTCTCTCAGGTCTAGCCCTTTCATCACCAAACTGAATCCTTTCAGTACTTTCTGTTGTCTCCACAAAGCAAGAAATGTCTGAGCTCTTAAGTGATACATCAGCAGTGTCCCCCTTCAAATTTGCTGTCTCTGCCTCGCTAGTTAACACTCTATGTTCACTGACATAAGTTTTATCAACTCTCTGAATCTCTCCAGGACATACTGATTCATATACTCCAGTTTCGCTTTTTAAAGTGTCCTGTTCTGTTGTAAAGTTTTTTATCTGCTCCTTAACAGACGTATCCCTTTCTGACAACTCTGGTGCTTTAATGGTGAGTCTGCCATCACTCTGCAGGGTCTCAGTCTTCACAATAGCACCATCTGAATTTGATGACCCCCTGATTGAACTTATTGGTTGATCATCTAAGTCTGATTGGGCATGTCTCTTGACATCACGCTGTTGATGGAAAGTTGTGTTTTCCTGAGTAGGTATTGCCAGTTTTGATTCTTCTGTTGGACTTTGTTTTGTGTTCCATACTTCTTGCTCACTCTGGAATGCTTTCATCAAGTCCTTCACAGACATAGTTTGCTTCTTTGTCTCCTCTGTCTGTGGACTGGCACAACCTGGGTCATGCTGAACTTCATCAGTAAACAATGCTGTTTGTCTGGAAAAGGTGTCATCTGAAATTACCAGCAGCTGATCAGCATTATGTTCAGTTAGCTGTCGCTTTTCAGATTCTGATTCAGGTATTATTGTTGGAGCACAAGGAGCCACTGTTTTGCATTCAGCAGGCTGTGGTTTAGTTTCTTGGATTTCCTGCACATTTTGGAAAATTTTCATCCGTTCTTTCACAGACATTGTTTCCTTGTCTGGCAGCTCATATCTGTCATGCAAGTCTCTCTGTAGACTGTCATTTTCCATGTCAGACTGTACTGTATCAGCAAATGTAACTGTCTTTCCAGTGGAGACCCTCTCTGAAGTTAAGGGTGTTTCCCCTGGATCATTTCTCGATTTATCCCTAGTGTCTGTTTGGTCACATTTCTCTATGTCAATTTGTTGCTGCAGAGCCATGGGGCTCTGAGTCTCTGGCTCATGTGTCGGATGCTTCTCTGTTTCCTGTATCTTTTCACAATCTGCTGATTCAGATATCAATGTTGTAGTATGAGAAGAAAGAACAGCTTTGTGTTCAAAAAGCCCAGATTTACATTTTGATGGGTCTTGGCCTGTTTGGAAAGCTTTCATGAGCTCCTTCACTGACATTGTCTCTTCTAATCTTTCCGTCTGTGATTTTGGAGATTTAGGAGATTTGGGAACTCTGGGAAGTTCAGGCATGGCTTCCTCCACCTTATTCGTGGTGACAGAAGATCTAAACTCATTTACTAAACATAGAGTGTTTTTTTGGTTTTCCTCTTCAACTTTGTTCTGTAAAGCTTTAACTTTGTCCTTTATTGACCCTATCGGTGTGTCAACAACTAGAGGAGAAGCTGGAGGCTCCAATACCGAGGTGGTTATTAGGGCACTGTCCCCGAGAAGAGCATCACCATCTAAAGACTCCTCAGAACTCATTCTTTGTAGCTCTCCTTCAGAGCTGCTACACCTAGAGTATTCTCTTTCTCTAAGTTTTTTTCTTATAGGTTTCTTGATTTCAGGGGGACGCCATTTGCCATCACGCTTTATCGGCTCAGGTCTGTGTTGAACAAGGTCTTCTTGAGAGCTATATGTCATAGCAGATCTCTGATCTAGGTTGTCTCCCATGTCTACATGTAAGTTTGAGACCATGTCTGTTAAGTTTTTCCCTTCAATGTCAGTACTAATTAAAGTTTTGACAAAAGATTCCTGAGAAAGTGGTTCAGAAACATTTGCCTCGTACAGTAAATAGTCTTTTTTGTCTAACTTGAGCTGCTCTTTGTCTTCCAACCCTCCAACATAAACTCTCTCCTTATAGACATCTACAGTAAAAGCTGCAGACGCTCTGATGTCCGAAATGTCTGACAGAAGGTCTGGACTTGCAAGAGTTGCGGGATCAAGAGGTGGATTAGTTCTCAAGGAGAATGTATCAGTTGACTCAGACTCATCATCTTCAATGAGAAAAGTTTCAGAACCAAAAGGGATAAAGAACATAAGGGACAAATGAAGTGGGAAAGAGAGACATCAGAAAACTGTCATCAAGGTAATGCCATCAAAAATCCATGTTCATTTCACAGAGTAAGAAGACGACTGACAGGGCAGAAGATAAGAAAGTCTTGAAAAGAAGGCCAAAAAGAAGATGATAAAGTAGTCCAGAAAAGTTTGAAGGGGAGAAGAGCTGCTACAGCGCAAGCAAAGGACGAGGAAAATGAAAAGAATAGGTCGAAAGTGGAGAAGAATGACAATAATCTATACTTTGTGTTTGGATATCTGACACAAAACACACAAAAATGACTAAATGAAACAGAGAAACTCTCATGTAACAGAAGGACAACACGAAATGCTAACAGACAAGCAGACCGTTTTCTTTTTAAATTGCTGCTGACAGTCATGTCTGTAACATTATTAAATAAAATTAAAGGGGTTTAGAGACACATGCGACACAATCAGTTAACTTATGCCAAATAATGTTGTACTTAGTGCACTAATTAAAAATATTAATTATCTGTAAGCAGCATTAGATATCATATTTATAATGTTTTGAATCTGAATTTACATTATGATGCTTGGAACTTTTTATGTTAAATGTTTGAGAATTTGTAAATGATACAATTACATTTGCCATGTTTTGTGACCTTATAACACAATTAACCTTTATAGAAAAACAAGAAGTCATGATTATGATGCGAAACATGAAATAATGGAAAATGCATTCAAAACACAAATAAACGTAAAAATGACATTTTACAAAGTGTACTATAGTCAAAGTCATGCAAAATGTATGATGGCAGTATAAATAAACCAGAAATAAATGCAAACACTGGGAATAAAGAATAGACAATTTTGTATTGCCTGTTAATTATGCTCGTACAGAACCATGGAAGTTTTGTTTTAAACTACCATAATACTGTCAGAGAGATGGAAAGTGGGAAAATGGATCAAAATGAATACTTCTTACAAATTACCATGACAATTTTTTTTTAAATTAAGACCAGCTTCATATATAAATACTACAATATCAAAGTGTTTGGAGAATATTTGAATAAGAAGTATTACTTTGACCTTCATTCATGATTAATTAAAACCAAAAACAAAAAAAATGTTGAAGAGGTGCAAATACTAGAGGGAGAAGAGAGTCAGTGGGGTCTGTGTGGAGGGAAATACAGCCATAGCATAGCTGCCATTAACAAACATGTAAATACACACAGTGTTAGTAGAGCAAAATAATAGAGCAGGATTAAAATAAACAAATATATGAGGTTATTAGATCCTAATCAAGACATCACAACCTTTATGATAGTAATTTAATCTTTTTCTACTCTAAACTTTTAAAGAATGCGATATAATATACAGTATGAGATCACTGAAAATGTTTTTGGTCTAGAAAGCATCAATCTTCATGAATTTAAGTTATTTAATGCAAAACTCCAACACATCATTTATTTCTATCAATCAAAAGTAACGTATGAGTATTTTAGAGGAACAACTTACATTTCTTTTCACTTTTTTCACTCTGCAAAAAACACAATTAAAAAAATTAAATAAAAAAACTAGTTAATCACAAACTAATTATGTTATCCCGCTACCTTTAAAGGAGCCCCATTTAAAGTTTTATTTACCTCATCATCTCCATCTGGGTCTGAGTCGGACTCCTGAAGAAATGAATGAAACAAATTGAAGGCAACATTCTTGTTATTTAAGCTAGAAGTTATGGTAGATATAATTATTTTAGTGCAAACTAAACCATATCAGACTTACCTTTGAGTATGCTGGTAGAGTGATGTTTAGGTTGCAAATAGCATTGTGGTAAAGACTTCGGTATGTGCGTGGTTCCTTGGTAAAGGATAGTCGACCACATGGCTCCTGTGCCGTGTCCCTGATCTGTTCAACAAAAACTGATTAGTTTTTTAAATGAGATCTATTTTGATTTTGGAATCTAAAAGAAAGGAAATGTGAATTTCCAAATATGATCATTATTTTACAGTCTCACTTTAATAAAGAGAGCCAGTCTGTTCTCTTTGAAGGCGAAGAAACTAAACACATGGTGCTGTCCGCTCTTGGTAAGAGGCACCAGGTTTCCAAAGCAGTCGGCATATATCGGTTTTCCCTCCAGCACCTGTGTATGGATATGACACAAGTTCAAACTTAAACATTCAATATTGCGACCCCTTCAGGGGAACAAGCCGAAAGATAAACAACAACAACAACATATAGATAAACAGTATTAGTATATCTTTTCGTACATAAATAAGAGCCAGTATTGATTAGAATCTGTCAAAGCTTATTTAAATACTCCACTAATGTAACATTTAATTTCCCTTACATTGTATGTATTCTTGTAATTTATTCTTTTATCTGTTCTATTATTATTTCATTTTATTTTTATTTTGTGATATTCGACTCTGTGCAGCACCATGGCGACCATCAAACAACTGTGTTAATGCACAGGTGCAGGAACCATTAAGTTATAGAAATAAAGCTTTATTGAGCAGCTAGGCCCATCACTCCTTGTGCTTGTATATTATTAATCAATAAAACAGTGGAATGAATACAATATTTTCTGTGTTTACCTGAGCCTACAGGTGGAGTGTCTCAAAACAAAAGCCAGCAGCGTGCAGTGATCTGAGCAGCAATGGCACTGTGGCAATGGCAGCAAACTAAAGCCAACAGCAAGGGAGGAACTGAACATCCTAAATAGACCTCTGACACTTGATGGGTATGTTTGAATTGTAGCTTGAATGTTAGAAGTAAATCTCATGGGATGCGGCACAGCAGCTCGAGTTATCTGCCTGAACTACCTTACAGGCTTCATTTAACCTGGATTAATACATTTACGTTGTTTTTATTCAGCAATTCCCTTTGTCCTCATGCCATGTCAATGTCCTGACCATAGACTGTATATAAAGAAATGGACGGAGCGTCTGTGACGTCACCCATAGGTTTCTGAAGAGCTGAATTGAAGCTCGGCGGGCAGTTCCCACCGTCGCCATCTTGGCAGTGTCATGCGCGTCGTCTTGCCCAAAAAATACAAATGACGGCAAAGAGGTGGAGCTGAGAGGGGAGCCGTGAGCGTCATGGCAGATGATTGACATCGAGCGAACTCCGAGCGTTCTGTAACTAAAAGCTAACCGAGCTAACACTGAGATAATGGGAGCTAACCAGCTAACGGAGGTAAGCATGCTAAAGCTAAGTCACGTTGTTAACCGGCTAAAAACCGCAGTTGTTCTACGTTCTTCTGACTTGAAGTCGGAGATTGGTACCTGTCAATCAAAAGGACACGCCCCTGAATATGCCGAAATTCGAGATTAAATTACTTTTAAACGGGCGAGTTAGAAAAAAATTCACTCCCCCCAAAGTTGTCATGAAATGACCTATTAACCGAAAATGGATTTATGAACCAGGCTGTAAACATGTTTATTTCTGCCGGGAAGTTGGCCTTTTTAACATGGGAGTCTATGGGGATTTGCTCTGTTTTGCAGCCCCTAGTGGATGAAGGGGGAACTGCAGTTTTATGCACTTCTGCATAGACTTCACTTTTAACCGTTGGAGGTTGCCGCTTGGTCCTGACTCACTCCTACTGTTCCCTCAACACATGTTTTCCCCAACATGACACTTCACCTCAACATCTCGGCTGCGTGCAACTTCAGTGAAGTTCTCTTGCTGCTCCAAAGTTTTGTCCATCTTGTCATCTGTCATGCAGAAACAGCGCAGGCGGGCCTCGATGGGGTCCAGCGTCTTGGCAAAAATGACAAACTTCGCCATGTATGGGACACAGATGATTTCTCTGTACAGCTGAGTGGCAAAACTAACAGACTCCTGGACCTGTCTGCAGTCAATCAGCCAGAACCTGTTAACAGGAAGCAGATATTTAGTGGTAGATAGACTCGAGCTCAGAAATGGATTACAGCGTCAGGTCTAAGATTTCTCATTCTCATTTGAAGGGAAGTGAGGTGCTGACCTTGCTGACACGTTTGTTGTGAAGGAAACACATTGGTTGACAAAGGTGAGAGGTGTGGAGCCAGTGATGTCCTCCCACTGGGCGGGAGTGGTTCCACCTGAAACGCAAACCAGTGGCTTCTTATCCAGTTTATTACACTGGTTAAGATTTTGTAATCTTTGGAAAGGGAAAATATAACAAGGTTTCCAAACATAGGTAAATAAGAGTTTTCCCATGTATACCTGTGATACTGCAAAGCAAACGTAGAGTAGGTGTCTCCCCATTGAACACCGTGCTCGGCCCATCACTGTTGGAGCTTTTGGGAATTGGGATTGTCATGGTGATTGGTTTGTGGAACTTCCTCCGTCTTGGCTCCAATGTGACAATAGGACTAAATGTGGCTTTGTTGCCAAGAATCTTTCTCACAACCTCAACATCGATGGGCTGAGCCTGAGACAAAGTTTTAAAAAACAGTGTTATCATTGCTACAAGCCATAATTCTGAATATTTTTCTTTTATCTGCTGCTCTTTCTAGTAAACTAGCAATCTTTTTTTTTTTTTTTTTAAACTTTTTTTTTTAATCTGCAGAAGAGGACCAGATTTTTGAGTCATTTCCTATTTGTAATGTTGATCTGTCATGCTAGAACAGGCTTTGACATGAACAATATCAGAGTAACAAAAACAAAAACATCTTTGCTACCTGTATTCTAAAAACATTTAACATGCGGAGGAATAATAAGATAACAGTTTGTAAGTTCCCACATTGTTCTGCTGGTTAGTAAATACATTTTTTTGTACTGTATGTACCTGAAGTCCAACTCTAATCTTCTTTGTGAGGGCACCCTCAGGGAAGACAGCCTGGACCTGGGGCGCTAGAGTACTACTGAGGACCCCGCCTTCTGGACCAATCAAATGACTGTCCTGCTTTATCCTGGACACCACAGCAAAATACTGCGGGAAGTCTCTTGTGATGATGCGGCATATTCTTTTCTTCTCAAGCTCTTCAGGGGAATCCAGTTCTGTGAAGTGTAAATACATATTGTCAGTAAACTGCTTCACCATTAGTCATATTTTCATCCAAGTGGTTTAAGAAATAAATTCTGTCCTGATTCGCTGTATTAATGAATCCTGTGTAATGGATACATTTGATTATGGATGCATATTCCTGCACTCATTTTTTTTTAGCATGTACTCTTGTTGGATATTCTGTGATATGAAATCCGATCATCAATCACTGCTTTCCATCATAATCCCGTACTTTCATCCATGCCATTAAGTATCTGGTTCAGCTCCTCCTCAGTGAAGTCACAGTGGTGTTCTTTCCAGTTTTCTCCTGTTTCGCTCCTCAAGATGACAAGCTCTCTCTCCGTGCCCCGCAGAGCAGCAAAATGGGGAATCTCTACAATCACGGGCCTAAAAAAAAAAGGATTAAAAAGTGGAATCAAATGCAAATTGGACTTAGTAAGAGGTGACTTCAGATGTGATATCAGATAACATGATGTGGGGCTGACATATGCAGGATCATAACAAAACAAAAAAGGAATCTTTGACTTCAATTTGAGCTTTTCATGCTAAATGCAACAGTCATAAAAAGCAATAAGAAAAATACATCAACACAAAGGGAACATCCATTCCAAATCAGACGGGCAGAATCCAAACAGAAACAAGACTGGAGACAGAAAAAAACATGGAGGAGATTCACGAAATACAGTGGTACATCAGAAGGTTTCATCCTATTAGTGAAATTTCTAATTGCGAAATAAGAAAAACTTACAAAATGACAAAAAAACAAAAAAACAAAACAGTTTTACTTTTATAAAAATTATACATCTTAATGTGCATAGATGGGAAATTATATGGTTGGGCATGTGACCAGGAATCCAAGTCGGCGCAGTGTCCTTTTTTCCATAATCCTACCCGAGGAACTTGGTTCCTGGAGGACCCAGCTGCAGGATGCGACTGACCAGGCTCTCGCCCTCATTCAGAGGGGGCGGAGCTGTAGGAAGGTGGAGCTTACTAATCCGTACGCAGCACAGAGGAGAAGTGAAGAAGACAGTGTGAACGCACAACACAACTATGTTAACACAGTCACACAAGCAAATACACAAACTCTCACAGTCTGTACACACACAGACACACTAAAACCTTCACGTACCCCAGGAACTGAGCTCCAGTGGGTCCCACTTCAATGATTCGACCAGCTAGCCCTTCGCCTTCCACCATCGGGGGCATTGAGGCCAAACGATGCCTCTTGACCAGCCTGCATGTCACTCGCGTAGGAGCAGAGCACTTTCTCGGTGGTACAATGATTCTCAGGCCATTGTGGCGACAACCACGCATAGCTCCGCCTCTGGCGTCCACCATGAAGCTCACCAGGAAACTAAAGACAGACATCCCAGCAAAAGATAAACTGCTTGTTGAGCTCATCTAATAAACAAAAGAACTAAACATATGTTACATCTTTTGGGGAGGAAAGCTCCATGCAGACAAAGCAAACAAAGCAAAAGAGCCACGGGATACACTATGACGTCGAGACATTAGAAATGACTACAACAGCAAACGATAAGTCTCAAGTGGCAAGTACTGCGAAGTACTCTGCACTTATTCCACGTTTTAAACATAAACCACTGTTATAGTACTTTAAAGCAAAAATGCAAAACACATGTTGTTGTGTGTCAGGAAATCATCAAGATTAATACATTCAGATCTGCGTAAAGGAAAAAAAAAATTAAACAAACTCGGTTGGAGAATCTCTGGTTAACAATAACCGAACCCAGGTGATGTAAAGTCATGCATTCTGAAATCATGCAGAGAACCGGGATGGATATGAGGAGTTTGATAACTCCTAAGTAAGTAATTAGGCTTTAAAGAGGAGAAAGATGCCAAAAAAATCAAGAGTATCACCTGCTGTTGTCATGGTCTAGGCATGGAGAGGAACGGCTAGAAGCAGAACACAACAACAGACACGAACACACAAACACGACCACAAACCAAAACACGAAAGTAGAATGGAAGAGAAGTGACAAGAGAGTAAACAGAGAAAAAGAATAAAAGAAAAATGAGTAAAAGTGAGACAAATCTGACTGGACACAAGAATACACAGCAGCAAAAATGAAAGAAGAAGGTGCCGGAAACACAGACGTGAAAGGCTGAGAAATCATAGGAGAAGAAAAGTAAATCTGATTTGGCAGTGACACAATGGATATCTGTCGCAGCTTCTTCTGAAGCAAGGTGACAAGCAGAACAAACACTTAGAAATTACCTAGATACTGCAGATGCAAACTCTCATGAATAAGGTTGTTTTAATGTGATATTTTCTATATAAATATGTCTTCAACACTGAAGAGACATAACATCCCGTCTGCTGCCAGTTTGATGACTTTATGTGTACAGCAAATGAAATATTGTGCAGCAATTTCAGAATCTGACCTGAAGTGTAATTTATATTTCAATTATCAGTCAGGAGCCAGTAGATGTTTTTAAAAATGGCCATGAATGCGAAGCTATCATTGTTGCGTGCACTACTTAAACATGTTGCACAAGGTAAAACACACATGAAGCAAAACACCAGATGCAACAGTTGTTTATGAACATGTGTACACCTTCTTATTAAGAGCAAACGTTTGTATATGCTGCTCTTTTATATCCAGCCTGCAATAGTTAAAGGTGGAGTATGTAAGATTTTCAATATTTTCAAAATAAATTAACTAATAAAATAACTACAATCATAATTAGATTTTTTTTTTTTAAACATGTAGGTTCCAGTCTGTCCATATTTCACGTGTTATTAAATTACAAGTTTAATTAATGACAAAGACCCTTCTTAAATGTTTGCCTACCAGTAAAAAAATGTGCTTTTTGTCATTTGTCATTAATTAAACTTGTAATTTAATAACACTTCAGATATGGACAGACTGGAACCTACATGTTCCAAAAACTTTCTAATTATGATTGTAGTTATTTTATTAGTTAATTTATTTTGAAAATATTGAAAATCTTACATACTCCACCTTTAAAGTATGGGAGGATATAAATTTGTTATGAAAATTAATTATCGTTTAGATCAGGGGTAGGCAACTCCGGTCCTCGAGTGCCACAGTCCTGCAAATGTCAGGAGTTTCCCTGCTGCAACACACTTCATTCAAATCAATGGCTAATTAGCAGAGTTGTGCAAAGTTTGATGTCAAGCTCTGCACGAGTCTGCTGATTAGGTCTGATGTGTGCCAGGTGGGTTGCAGCAGAGAGACTCCTAACATTTGTAGATCTGTGGAACTGGAGGACCGGAGTTGCCTACCCTTGCTTTACAGAATTGTTTGTAATGGCATTAATGTTGGCAATTTGCTCATGAGATTGAATCCTACAATAAATAAATTGATTCCAAAAGTAATTCATTCCGGTTTGTTGTGTTTTGAATCAAACCCTTTAAAGCCTGTTCTCAGGAAAATATGGAGAAAAATTTAGTGTATTTACATTTTCTAAACGGTGTGATGTCAAATTATTGTAGTGTCAAAAGTAATCCACCCGAAGGCAGAGTACAAGAATCAGATGACGTACGACCAGGGTTTTCGCCACAAAGTGATGCAAAAGGTCTCAGAAACCGTAAGTATCAGATATGACGTACACAGGATTAAAGGGTTAAGTTAAAATGTTGCGTAAAAAAAAGCAACATCAATGCCACTAAAGCCTGAACATGCACAATCAAAATAAAATCAAAATATGTTCTTACAGATTAACTGGTTTCTACTATACTATTTTTTTACAAATTAATATCTTTATCAAAACAGACTGAGAATTTCTCTAGGAATGCCCGAGGAAGTCCACATCCTAAGTGGACCTCTATTTGGGATGCTGTTAAGTCTAAAAATGTTTGAAGCCTGGACATTTGAATTTGAATGTAATTTAGCTCATTTAAACATTTAAGCAGTGTGTATGTGTGTATGTATACCCAGAGTGCAGCAGACGGGAGGATAGTATTTCATTGTCCAGGTGTTCGGCACCCCAGCTCAGCCGGAACGACTCCTTGTCGTGCTCTCTCGACAACGCAGACACCTGCAGACCAACATGACATTCGGAGGAATCATGTCTGAGAATACTTGAGGTTAAACAGCGACATAGACTTTTTCTGTGCTTTGCATTTACCTGTTGGCTTATCAACAAGTCTTCAATTAGAACGCCGTCTCGCTGGTGGAAGCTTTGATGGACAGGTGTATGCAGGGGCCTGAGAGGAAATACAACATCCTGATTCACTGATAAACAATTCTTTGTAGATTTTATAGAGATCAGCATGAGGTGGCATTGCCTTTATTTGTTATCATATGAAAAAATGTATGATTTAATTAACCAAAACGTGAGTTCTCTTTATAACCTGTCCAGGTTGTGGCTCAGGTAGCTGAAGCCATCCAGATAATGTCCTGGAAGAGAGTCGTCTCCCAGCTCTCGGAGGTCTTCTGCTCTCAGATACTCCCCTCCATCACCTGTCATAGTGTCCTCACCTGAAAAGAAGACATACGTGCTACCTTACAAATATTCCAACAATTCTAAGGAGCAAATATAAACAAATAATAAAACCCTTTGAGAACCTGTTTAAGAAGATTCAGGGTTATTAAATTAGTGCATTCTGCTTCCTCATACATCATATGATCTTCTCCACAGTCCCATGTTTCCAAAATCCTCATACTGAATTTGTTAGTTTTTATCATTTACACACATACCAATGAAATACAATTGCAACCTTTAACATTTTATGTGTTAGATCAAAGCAGATGCTTATAATAGTTAATATTAATAAGCTGCACAACACCAAAAAAGGCGGTTTAAGACAAAATTATCAGGACCTTTTATTTGTTTTGGATTTTTTTAAATTATCTGTTGTTTTCAGAAAAAACGTTTAACACTGCACACCAAGCCGACAGAGCAGAGCAGATATCAGCAGTACCTTCCAGCTCCACTGACATCTCAGACAGTGGCTCTTCTTCCACTTTCAGAGCTACAAAATATGACAATTTCATGTGAAACCGCATTATTTATTATTATTATTGCACACTAAAAAAGTGTGTTGACACTTTTTCTTCAGGGTGTGATTGGATAACACCACTAACTTTAACTTATTTTATTTTATTTTATTTTTTCAGTGAGCTTCATATGGACAAAAAAAGAAAATGTTTTTGTTTTCTTTTTTTTTGCTCCCTCTGTTATCAGTAACTAACCTTCTTCATCAGACACATCAAGGATCTCAGTCATGGTCTCTGGAACATTGAGCTTGTGTTTCTCTGTCACCGTCTGACTCAACATTCATTCCCAGACAAAAATAAAGAGATAAAACAAAGTTTTCATTAGATTTGGGGAAATTTAGGAGAAAACCTTGTGCCTCCAGGTAGATCAGTAAATTTAAAGATGACTAACCGTTGTGGTAGTAATGACTTCTTCAGTGACAACTTTCAGCGTGTCCACCACAGAGATGTAACCGAGCCGCCTGGCAATCGACAGGGCGGTGTTCCCGTTCTAACATACAGGATGAAATGTGGGGTAAATGTGATGTAATAATCTCACTCCAGTAAAAGAGACTTTACATGAGAGTAGAGTAAATCCAGGAGCTCTTTTCTCATACCGCTGTGGTGGTGTTGGGTTTGGCCCCGTGCTGTAGCAAAACATTGATTATGTGAGTGTTTCCTTGTTGTGCTGCCTGGTGCAGCGGAGTGTAACTGTTCTGTAATATAACAAAATACAGTGAAACATAGTTTAGTTATTTTAACAGTTTACACAAAAGGGACTGCATTTATATTGTTTGCTTACAACCTGAACTGAGTAAGCAGAGATTTGACTTCTACCTTAGTTTTGGCATTGACGCTGGCACCTTGCTGCAGTAGGAAGTTCACCATTTTCAGGTTTCCGTAATGACACGCCACAATCAAAGGAGTGTATCCAAGCTGGAACGTTCGCAGATGAGAGCGCGGAAAAATGAAAAGCATTTATTTCCAACAGGAATTCTTGAGACACAGCCTTGAAAAACATGATGACACGATAGCTGATCCAAGCAAGTGCTGCCTTAAAAGAACCTCCCTTTTCAGACTATACTAACTGTTCAGGTGCACTATGGGATGGAACATTACTTTACTGCAGTGAATACACACATGAGACATGTCTTTACAAAGATAAAAACCTTTTTCACTGGCTATACCAGTCTATGAAGTTACCATTCCTAGTAACTGCAATATGTGTGTCAAAGCATGTTAATGTACTGCATTGGTGTTTTGTGAGTACTTTAGTTTGCTGGTCCAAGTTGGCATCGTGTTTAGCCAGTACTTCTGCTGCATTGACCCTGTCTTCTTGGGCTGTGAGATGTAAAGGAGTCAGTCCGCTCTGTAACCCATAAAACACACATCTGTCAGTGGGCATTTCCAAGCAGCATGCACACAAAGCAGAACAAAGAGCGTCAATAAGCAGGTGGCTTAAAATGTTCACATAGATGAAAATATGAACATTTTGTGAGTGTGTGTCACCTTAGTAGCTGTGTTGACATGAGCTCCTTTGCCCAGCAGCAGGCTGACCATCTCGCTGTGTCCCTCCTGAGCTGCCAGGTGCAAAGGTGTGACCCCTTGTTTTGTTAGAACATTAGTTTCTGCTCCATACTGCAGCAGTGCCAAAGCAATGTTTGTCTGGTTCTTTTTGGCTGCAATGTGGAGAGGAGTGTAGCCATTCTGAAAAGAGGAAGTTTAACTGTTAAATACAGGATAACCATCAGAAATCAATGAGCAAAGGCTTCCTACATTAAACACAGCCTGGCCATTTTTAGTTATTTTATTCTTACTCTTGGGTACCCATAACTAGATAAGTATAGATCTGACCTACTTTTGCAGTGACATGAGGTGATGCCCCTTTGTCCAGCAGCAGCAGAGCCACATCTTGGTTGTCATAATGAGCTGCTACATGCAGTGGAGTGAGGCCATTCTGTCAAAGTAAGCAACTTTACTTAGTTTGTTAGCCACAGTATATGCATGAGTCTCATCTGAGCTGTCCCCCATTGGGTGGGGACTCACTTCTAATTTATAGGAAATTTGAAAAATGCAACGATAAAAACAGTTGTTTGTCTAAGAACTTTAATAGTACTTTGACATAACCTGAAACATTGACAAACAGATATAAATCTTCAGCTTACCTTGCCAGTGTCATCAGGAAGAGCTTTGCGTTGAAGGAGAAGTTTAGCTACATCAAGGCTTCCGTATTTTGCTGCTACATGTAGGGGAGTGAATCCTTTCTGTGGGGACAGAAAGGGGGCACATCTTTCTACTACATTTCTAATCCTTTGTGTTGCTGTCCTTGCATTCATTTGAATACAATGATTGTCCATCTCTGTCTTTATGCATCACTTTCCAGCCTTGACTCACCTTGGTGGCCAGTGAGTGTGAGGCTCCAGCCTCCAGCAGCACGGCAGCAGTCTCTACCTGACCTTCTCTGGCTGAAATGTGGAGAGGAGTGTAGCCATTGGTGGTGGCAGCATCCGGATGGGCCATGTGCTGTAGCAACAGCTGGACGATATCAGTTTTTCCCAAACGGGATGCAATGTGGAGGGGTGTCTGGTCCTCCTGTGGTTGAGAGTTGAAGATTTGAATGTGCTTAATTAGAGAAGGGATGATAATTGAGTGAAAAAAAGATAAAAAAGTAGACACATTCAAGATTTTTCAAGAGTGTGTCTTACTGTAAACCACAGGAAAGTGTGTTTAATAATGCTGACTCACTCTGGCCATGGCATCCACCAACGCTCCATTTCTCAGCAAACAGCGAACCACTTCCATTTGACCTGCTCGTGCTGCCATGTGGAGAGCTGTCTCACCACGCTGAAATGCAAAGACAACATTTACATGCATGACCACACCAAGCTGAATGAAAACCAAAGCATGCTGGAACAGCTGCGGGCACTACTCACAATGTTACGGACATCAGGAGAAGCTCCATTCTGCAGCAGAAGCAGAACGATGTTGAGGTGACCCATGAAAGCTGCTACGTGGATAGGAGTCAATCCGGACTGGAGTGAAAAAAGAGGAGAGATACAGGAGTAAAGGTGGTAGTGTGTGAAGGTTTTAAAAGTAAAAAAAAAACCTGCATTTGCATAAATTTGTAAAACTCACTTCAGTGATTGCCTGGATGGAGGCGCCATATTTAACGAGCAGTTCCATGACTTTCACTCGGTTCTTTTTACAGGCAATGTGGAGAGGAGTGAAACCATTCTAATAGAGGAGAAAGAAATGAAGAATGAACTGTTATACATTACTTTTCTGTATGATTTTTTTTAGCTAAATGAATGTCAATGTTCTTCACAACTGGACATTTATGGGGAAAAAAGATTTCTAAATCCATTTGCATTTCTCATTTAATCTTTTATAATTCTTGAGTTGGTTCAGCTGCAGTTCTTATTCCTACCAGAGCTCTAGCATTGGGATTGGCCTTCTTGTCCAGGAGGAGTTTGGTAACTCTGTAGTGACCACAGTGAGCTGCGACGTGTAGCGCCGTGAGGTAGTCGAGTGTGACATCATCGACGGGCGCCTTGTGTTGCAGCAGCAGTTTCACACATTCTATGTGATCTCCCTGGGCTGACATGTGCAGTGGGGACAGTCCATTCTGCACGGGTGCAAGGATAGGTTAGAAAAAGCTGTATGCTGAACACAGCTGTGTGAGAGATGTGAGGGAGATGTCAGTATCGGTACAGCTCAGCACTACCTTGGTTCTGGCTAAAATGGGGGCTCCTTTTTCCAGGAGAATTTCCACAGCTGGGTCATGTCCACTCCTGGCTGCGCAGTGCAGGGGTGTCAGACCGTCCTGTGGGATGCAAATAAATCTGTCAGAGGTACTACACAGTAAAACAGTCACTACAAGCTAGTGGCTGGATAGTTTTAAACCATTAAAAAGCTGATGTCCAGAATTTACATAAGCCTCACCCTTGTTTTAGCATCTATCTGAGCACTTCGATCCAGCAGCAGAGCCACCATGTTGGTGTTCCCTCTCTTAGAGGCAACATGGAGAGGCGTTATCCCATTCTGACATGGCATGATGAGAAAACAATGAGAAGTTAGTGTTGCTACAACACTGACCAAATAACATTTTCAAATTTACATTTTGTTGCTCTTTGTGAGAAGCTAAAATTACAGAAACTTTCAATCTGAGTAAAAGAAAACAACTAAACTGATCATCCCAAGTTATGGGCACGCATGTTGTCCTGCATGCTGTTCACTGAAACCAGCAAGAGGAAACTCTGAAGTTACAGCGAAACACGCAGTTGTAACAACTTTAGTAACACTCCTCTATAAAGGTCAAAGCACAAACAGCCACACATGTCAACCTGTAATCACTAATTAAACGAAGAAAAGGGGCCCTACCCTGGCTGTGAAGTCAACAGCAGCTCCTCTGTTCAGTAACAAGGTGGAGACGTTCACGTTACCATAGTGAGCTGCGATGTGCAGAGGAGTGAAACCACTCTGCTTATGACAGACAAGAAGAGAGTACAGAGGAATGAGGTGAGAGGGAAAGGACACATAAAATGGCAGAAAGCAAGAAAGAAAGGGAAAAGGAGCGCTTCTATTTAGGTGCAACGATGAGACAGTATGCTGAAAAAAAAACAATGTTGTGTAAGAAGAAACATAAATGAGGATAACCCAAAATAGCACATGCAATGCATTATGCATGCATGACTTTCTAAATCAGCTGTGCTTGCCAAAAAAAAAAAAAGATTTAAAAAAAAAAGAAAAATAAGAACAAAGAAAATACAACAAAGATTAACAAATTCTAAAGTGCTGTGTTTCTGAACACTGACAAAAAAGGTTGACATTAAGAACATTAAATCAAAACTGAACACAGAGCAACTAAATGTTGATTAAACTTAGCATAAACAGCAAGGTCATTTATGTTTGGTGGATTATTTCCTTCTTGTAACAACGCTTCTCAGCAATAAATCTCATACAGCTGCTATTGGATGATCAGCAGAGCTGAATATGTCACCTGCACCATGGATTAACTTCCCAAATCTTCTCTGTCAAACAGCTTATTCTGCTACAGACTCCTCTGTTTATTGCAGCGTTGCTCAGTCCTGGTCTTCAGGACCCACTGCCCTGCACGTTTTAGAGGTAACACTACTATAACACACCTGAGTTAAATAAATGGAACTTGATGAGGAAGTTCATTAATCTGAATCAGGTATGTTGAAGTAGAAATTCCACTCAATTCAAACTTTATGGGAATATGTCTAAGACAGAGGGGGTCCAGCTCCAGTCCTGCAGGTTTTCCATGCATACCTGTTCAAACACACCAGGTCATTATGCAGAACTTCCTAGGCTGTTGGATCCATTTCATTTGAGTCAGGAGTGTTGATACAGTGATACATTGAAAACAGGACAGTGAGCCTGGAGGACTGACTTTGGACACCCCTGGTCTAAGAAATGTAGGGCAGTAGAACCTGAGGAACTGGACTGACAAACACAAGTTCATTAGAGTGAATGATTGAAGTTTGCTTTAATAAAAACACAATGTAGCAATTTAAAGAAGACTGTGGAAGGACCATCCACAACAGCAAGGCACTTCCTCCAGTTTGCTCCACTACTGCAATGGAATCACAGTGGGGTTCAGCCAGGTTGAGGTCAGGACTTCAGGTAGGCCACTTCATACCCCTCACTCCCACACTCTGGAGGTAGTCTCTTATAGATCCCTGCTCTGCTGGGGCGAGCATTACCAACCAGGAGGAAAAAGATATGGAGATAAGGAATTGCCACTGGTTGAGATTTTTCCAGGGAGGGAGATGGTACTCAACGCCATCAAACTACCAGACTGGACAATCAGCAAAGCGCCTCCTTATCTTGGATCTATTGATCCAACAGCCATCAGTATAATCTAAACTCAATGATAGACATATTGTTCCTCTGCACGTCCAGGTTCCAGTGCGCATTCTATTCTACAGTCATTTAGCAGACGTTTTTATTGAAAGTGACTTACAGACGTACATACACACACACACATGTTGCTAACAACAGCACGGACAGGCCTGCTGTTGAAGGGCAGTCATTTGACGAGTTTTTCCTGGGCCTAACCCACATATTCAGCACTATCGCTCATCCCACAGATGCATTTTCCTTCCAAATGTGGCATCATTTAAAAGGGAAATAAACAAACTTTCCAGTGGAATAACAATTACAATCATGAAGCATTTTCACAACAAAGAATGTCAACCAAATGCATATTACCTTACTTTATTTCTAAGTTTATTTGTCTGCTAGACAGATGAACTTTTCACATATAGCTACAAATTAGAAAACATCTACAGTACAAATTTTAGGGCGGTTAACTCCTTACCTTCCCATTCTGATAGTCATGGTGCAATTTAATTAAAAAACACAGTTAACTTAAAGATCAACAAAGTGTTTCAGAGAAGAAAAACAATGATACCAACATGCTTAAGAGTACTCATGCTGTGTGAGACATGGAGAAAAAGTCACAAAGAAAGATGTCAAAATATTTTTTTCAGAGTTTAAGAATAAAAATCTGTTAAGGCAAGTAAAAGAATGGCTTATTGCTTTAAGAGTAAAAATAAAACAAAACAAAATAAAAACAAGTCTTTAGTAATTAAATGCAGTGAAATAACATACACTTGGAACTACTGATATTGTCAGGCATGCAAAACATGTCACAGCATAGTGAAATCCATGCCTTTTTTATAAATCTGACATGCAGGATTTCCCTATGTCCCAAAAGTCCCCATAAACAGGGGCAAAATCTGGACAAAAGAGCTGAAAGAGATGGCCGGGAGTGATAAAACAGAATCAGATGAAGAGGTGAAGGTCTGTATACCTCTGTGGTCCTATTGACCATCATCTGGTTAGGATGCATAAAGAGAGAAAGGGGGGATAGGGTGTAGGATTGTTAAGGAAAGGACTTCACAACTGTAATACAAGAACGCACAAAACAAGGCACTTTAAGAGGGGCATGGTCAACCAGTTTTATTAGAAATAGTAATGTGCATGCAAATATTGAATACTATGAATAAAACTGGCATTTCAATACATTATTGTGCATTTCTTTCTATCGTCCTTCTGATTTCTGTCATTTACTCTTCAATACTGCCTTCATACTCATATAATTACACTTTTCCCTCCTTTTTATTTTAAGCTCTTACTCCTCCACCATCAAACCTTTTCCCTCCTTGAACAATATATTTCTATTTTCCTCACCTTAGACTGGACATCAGCGTTGTGGTCATTCTGGAGAAGGAGTGCAGCAGATTTGGTGTCATCTTTGCGGGCTGCTATGTGCAGGGCCGGCAGGCGGACCTTACCCTTAGTGTCATGTTCCAAAAGCAGAGAGACAATTGAGTTGTGGCCCTGCTGAAGAGCGATGGCAAGTGGAGTGAAGCCATCCTGGATGAGCAGGTAAAAGATTAAAAAAAAAGAGAACAAATGGGAAAAGGATGCCATGTTTATTTCTTTAAATAGAGAAATTAATTTGTACAACTCAGCATATACCAACTAGACTTTACAAACAAACATACCTCAGTTGCAATGCTTTGGTTGCCTTCATTTTCCAGCAGGTATCGCACTACCTCCAAATGATTCTCCTGGGCTGCCATGTAGAGCGGAGTGAAGCCATTCTGTAAAGACAAAATAATGAAACGAACACGGTTAAACTTTATTACAGACATCCTGCTCCAATGGTTCACGAGTGATTTGATAATTCTCACCTGTGACTGAGAATTAACATCTGCTCCTCTTTTCACTAACAGTTTAACAACTTCTTTCTGTCCAGCCAACGAGGCAATATGGAGGGCAGTGTTTCCTTTCTGCAAGGCAAAATTATGGTTAAGCAGAACAACCAAGTGCAATCCATGTGATTCTACACCTCAGAGCTAATTAAAAGAAGCTCAAACACAAAATGCATAAGAGATGCAGAAATCTCTAAAATATTAAAGGTCAGGAACATGAAATTCTTTTTTATTTATTCCAGTTTCCGCTGTTTTCTATCCTTATATTTCTTTCACTTTGTTTTACTTTTTGTAAGAATCATGCCAGAAATCTCGCCTGTGCAACAAGCTTGCCTGTATGATGGCTGAAGCATTCTGATGTCATCCATTGGTTTGTTGCTTGTCATTTTGAAACCCAGCTTAGCATTTTGGTTTTCAGCATTTTGTACCCTTTAGGATTTTTCTAAGCAAGTGGTCAAGAAACATAGAAGAGAGATGGTCTGTGAGTTATCTCACTAAAATCCATGTCATTGCCTATTTTCTGCATTTTTCCAATACATAAGGAAACACCAGTTTAATTATCTACAAAATAAAGATTATTACCTAGTACTTTAAATCACAAATACACTCAGAGTTTTAGTTATTTAAAAGTCCTGTTTGATAAAATCACATTTTAAACCCTTTCAGCATGTCAGAGTTGGGTGTTTTAGCCATAGACATCATATATACATAGACGCTGCATTGTATCACGCTGCCTGTACAAGCAAACGTCTCATTGCGTCGCCATCTTGGATGGGTCTCCCATGCGCCAAACCACAACAATATCTTCACCAATTTTTACGGGATTTTTCTTACAGTTTGGTTTGTTACAAAGACCAGAGATATTATTATGATACAGATCATTGGAAATTATTAAAAATAACGTACTTTAATGCTAAAATCTTTTTATATCCTATTTAACAAAGACATATGGTAGCTAAATGAATGTATAAATGAATTTGATACTAACATGTTTGATTGTTTATTGATGCATTTGGATTTGTCTATCTGTTTTTATCTGGTCAAATAAATTTTTATTCAACCTTGTGAAATTTAATTCCACATGATCTGCTTTCAATATTTCGCCCGTTATTGCAACCGTATGCTGAACAAAATATGGGAATAGTTGCTGGCTTTCTCTTGACTCTTTCTTTTATTTACATTTATTAATTTATCAATATAGAGATACAGTTGTACAAAGTCTGAAAATAAAGTATTGTATTAAAACTATGCAATTCAAAAGTTACCCAGAAAAACACTCGGAGAGCGCAAACCTCCGCCAAGGTCTTTAAAAAGTTCCTGGATCACTGGATCACCACCAAGATTAAATCAGTTCCAACAAGTCCTGAAAATTTCATGAAATCCGTCCATAACTTTTTAAGTTATCTTGAACACAAACAGACAAACAAATAAAGCCAGTAAAAACATAACCTCCTTAGCGGAGGTAATTATGCTACCATGTAAAACTCTCTTTGTGAAGCATCAATATCAAATTTTTCCATAAACACCTCATATGAGTAAAATGTATCATTTGTTGTAGATTATTCACAGTAACATTACGTATAAACCATTAATGTAGAAAAGTGTTTTGTTTGTGTGTAATATATACGCGTTGTTCCACAGAAAACAGTTATGTGGGGAAACTACGTTGACTCTGCAGCAAGACTCGAAAGTGGAGACCCATCCAATATGGCGGCGCAGCTGGTTCACTCTCCAGCGCTCAATGAGGCGTCTACGTATGTATGATGTCTATGGTTCTAGCCAGCAAAAGCTAGGAGTAGCCTCTAGCCAGCAAAAGCTAGGAGTAGCCTCTAGCCAGCAAAAGCTAGGAGTAGCCTCTAGCCAGCAAAAGCTAGGAGAAGCCTCTAGCTAGCAAAAGCTAGAAGTAGCCTCTAGCCAGCAAAAGCTAGGAGTAGCCTCTAGCCAGCAAAAGCTAGGAGTAGCCTCTAGTCAGCAAAAGCTAGGAGTAGCCTCTAGCCAGCAAAAGCTAGGAGTAGCCTCTAGCCAGCAAAAGCTAGGAGAAGCCTCTAGCCAGCAAAAGCTAGGAGTAGCCTCTAGCCAGCAAAAGCTAGGAGAAGCCTCTAGCCAGCAAAAGCTAGGAGTAGCCTCTAGCCAGCAAAAGCTAGGAGAAGCCTCCAGCCAGCAAAAGCTAGGAGAAGCCTCTAGCCAGCAAAAGCTAGGAGTAGCCTGCTACCTAAGCAGTCATTGCTGCTAAAATAGTAGAAGTAGCACAACTAAATTTAATTTACTTTCTGGAGCAATTCCTTCACCGGTCTATGTTAGTTTGAAGATGGTCAATGGTGTAATGCAGGGATGTCTGAATCCAGTTCTGGACGTCTAGTATCCTGCAACTTTTAGATGTTTTCCTTTTCCAACACACCTGAATGAAATGTCTGAATTCCCCCATCTGCAGAGGCCTGCTAGTAAGACATTCATCTGTCCCATTCACTCAATGAGGAGAAAGCAAAATTGCATCTACTTTAAAGTCAGTAGAATCTTTTATATAACATTTTTTTTCATCCTTTTTCTGGTAAAAACTTAAAAAAATGTATAATTTTAATGAACGCTACTGGAGGGTGACTTGAACAACATGTCAAATAATCACACCCAGTCTACTTGGAAAAACACAGCTCTCTTTTACAGTGAGACATAAACAGCAGCAGTTTAATTGCAATAAAAGTTTCAGATACTGTAATTGTTTATAGCAAAGCCAAAAGGGACACAGTTGAAACCTAAAAGGCATATTGATTTGTAAACATTACACTAAATTTCAAAAACACTGTATGAGAAGTTCAGCTTTATATGTGAACCTCAAAAAGTAAACCACCTATGTGTTGCAGTTTTCTGGATACAAGTACTATGGTGAATACTTCAAAACATATCCATGTCAGTCCAAGGGCATAAGCAGCATGGTGACAGATTCCATGTCAGCTGTTCACTTGCTGCTAGCTGTTAAAGGTGAAGCATGATACATTCACTGACTCATATCAAGAAGCTTGCCAACAGCATACTACACACTCACTCACTCCTCTTCTTCCTTTTAGCTAAAGTTGGAATATCTCTATACTATGCAAATGTGGACCCACTTAGGACTGGAAGTTACACAAAAAGCTGAAAAGTCCTTGTTCCATTTTTCCTTTATGTTTAGTATCTTTCTGCCATACAGGGCTAACTAGTTTGCAACGGTCTTCCTGGGAAAGTTATAGCAAAAAAAAAAAAATCCACTAGTTTCCATCCATACCTTTGTGGATGAGTCAACAGGTGCTCCTCTCTGCAGCAGCTCCTCCACTAAATCCTTGTGGCCTTCCTTGGCTGCCAGGTGCAATGCATTGAGTCCATTCTGGAGAGAAAATGTTAACATTGTTATAAAAAAAAAAAAAAAAAAAAAAAAAAAAGAACTACACATGATAACACATCTAACATGTTACTGCAGAGTGATGACACTGACAAACATCAAACCTCGTACTGCACAGACTGGCAAAAATATAGTCCAGCATCCAAATACAAAAAAATGGACACACTAGTAACAACTCTACAATCTTTTGTATTGAAATGTGCATTCAAATGAATTATTCCTGCAATTAATGGTTACTAACTTTGTGAATCAAACAGAGAATAAAGGAATGAAATGCATCTTGGTGATCCAATATGAATTGTCTTGTACATGTTTGTGAATTACTTTGGCTGTCATCTGAAGCCATGCAGAAGCCACTCCGTCCATATCACAACACAAAACAAATATTTTAATATACTCTTCTAACTTGAAACAGATTCATTTCTAAAAAAATTATTTCGATTAGGTGAGTGATGTAACCATCAGAGGGGGGGGAAAAGTTTTTGAGTTATATCCCCTCTGGGATCATCAAAGCTTCAGTTCTCTAAAACTGCAGCAGAAAAGCATCAGCAGCACACAAAGACGGCAGTGTAAAAATGTTTCGATCATGACACAACTGATCTATTTATCCAACAAACATGCATATTTATGGCTCCTCTGAAACAGATATGTAAACACAGAGACGAATGATTCACCTCATCCTCCTTTTTTTCCATTCCTCACTGTGTTCCTCTGGATAAACAGAACTTCAAACTGTGTTTATCCTTTAGGTTTCCTGCTTCCTCCTACGTTCAGTGTCCTCTCCTGTCAGTGTGCTCTGCTTTCTCCTGCATCTTTTGATCTTCTCTATCCTCTGCCTTCTTAAATGGTGCTCCAAATTGGATTTAGAGGAGATGGAGTTCCATTTAGTCCCCCACCTTGTGCTTTCTCTGTTTCCTCTCCACCTACAGGCTCAGTGAGACAGATTACAGAGAAGGAAACCTTGCTTCGTAGTTTTGGAGGCTTTCTTGGCTGTGATGTAGATGAGAAGCTGTTATGCTGCTGATGCCTATATCATTCCCCTGTTCCTTCTCTGCTACACACAAATAAAAAATAGACCCTCTCCCTCTTCCTCTCTGAGTTGTCAAATGCCAAACGAGCTACAGGGTGTAATGTTTCTGCACAGTCATAGAGACGATGTGGGGAACACACAAACATAGATAGTCCTTTTTAGAAGCCACTGAAAATGTCAACCTTTCAAAAAAAAAAAAAGAGGCCATTCCAGAAAGGCCAAAGTATTTTAGTGGGTGTTCGGTTGACAGGCATTCGATATGACTTTAAAAGGTAAAAATGACATGACACTGCTGCACAGCTCCTAGAATAATGTATTGGTGCATGAATTATATTAAGCAAGATTTTCTAAATGATCTGCTTGTAAATAAAGAAAGAAACCAACACTCATATTTTCATTTAAAACATTATTATAGCCAACTCATCTTATAAGTAAATCTGCGATCCTGGTTACACAAATATGAACATGTGCTGCACACATGTTCATAGGCACAAAGCAAATAAGTCCCTGACTAGCCAACCAGCTGCATCACAGATGTCCCCCTCATTTTTGCCAGTCGGCACGTGATTGATGTGAATTATTATCCTGGACTGGAGATTTTTGTTACTTCGGTCTGGAAGTGTCAGTCAGTCTGATGGTGACAGTTTCACTGCAACGGTGAAACAAAACGGTACAAGTGCGAGACCATATGTTTTATTGTTGACATTTGACCAAGCAGAGTTTCTGTGATGCATCGGTTGTAAAATGGAGGACCATGACACAGCAAAAAAAAAAAGATGCAATCTTATTAGAGTTTTTCAATCACATTTAAACCATTATGTATTCTAGGAGAGAGAAGCAAAACCACCAACAGACACACATGTGAACAGACCCTGACGCACAAAGTGATTTAAAGCTCCTTTTCCTGTGAGCTGAGTTGTAACTGAAAGCTTCATTTAGCTAATGGACATTCAACCTCAGTTTGCAACTCCCCTCCCACCCCGGCGGGGTTTCATCCAGCTCGGATTAATATTCACGCTCCTTTTGACCACTGACCTATGTGTTCATATTTATATGGTGTTGCTTTCAGGGCACAAGTGGCACATGGGGATATATTTTGGAGGGAAAATAGGAATAATACAAATGCGTTCAGATTAAAGAGTAATATCACTCACCAAGGATTAACATTGTGGTAGATTAGTGGAAAAGTCTGACCTTTAATTGTGGAACAGAACAGCTTGCCTACACGAAACTACAAGCAGCCTCATGCACATAAACAAAACCAAGATGTCATGCCTCTTCCTCTCTCTGCATCTCTAAAATAAAAAAAAAAAAGACTGCTTAAAAACTGATCATAAGATTTCCTGTCGACAGAATCGTTTGTATTTGATTGCTTCATTCAGAGAATCTGTGCAACAGAGCAGCATCGTAGTACAACTGTGGCTTGGCAGAGTGGGAATAAATAGATCTCCTTCCTACTCTTTTACTAACTTGGAAGGGATGCTGCATTTGGCACCAGGCTGAGGCCAGTGCCACTCGGTTTGCTGCTTTCGAGGACTGGACTCTTCAGTTATTAATGAACACACTGCAGAGGTTCCAGCTATTCATGGTGACTTGCAGACGTACGGTTAGTAACAGAAATCACTCAAGTTTTTGATGGTCTTTTATCAGATCGGTAAGTCTGCAGACTACATTCCTGATGGCCCTATAACTGATAATGCCTTTGTAAATGCCTACAAATTGCTTCTTCACTAATGCTACTTTGGTCCAATCACAGTCAAAGTTCATTAGGATTTAACATCACTTTAATGATAGTGGTACCACATTGTGTTGATAACTGCTCACCTGTCATCAACTTAAGGTCAATGGGCTACAGACCCTATGTAACTAAATATATGACTACTCCCTAAATGCCCTTATCTGATCTTTGCAAATTTCAAGGGAACATTGTAAATGTCCTCTTGAAATGGGTAAAAATCCGATACACATGGATTATTCATTATTCAGCCAACACTAATAAAGGAAGAAAGATCCTTGAACTTGAATGGGAATGTGCACAACTATGTGTAAAATCCTGCGCATCACTTAAAGCTTGTAAACATATAAAAAGGTTTATTTAAACTAATGGCATCTGTCTCTTTTACAACCAACAGAGATTTAAAAAAGTGTAATATGTGCATCTGTAAATCTGTAAATTCAGACAGATTTGTGCTCATCAAACCTTCATTACAAACTAAGAGAAGTGATGGGGTTGTTTTCATGAATTGACGAATAAAAATTCCATCTATAAGTACGGCTTATTGGCCTCCAAACACGTACCAGGTGCGGACATGACTGGGGTATATATGAAAATGGCACTTACATTTTTGATCACCTGACAGCGTCTCAGGTTTGATCATCTGACACTATGAAATACTATCAAGGGCAGAGCTCTCCTGTTGCAGGACAGGGAGTATGCATGTGTGTGTGTGTGTGCCCTGTATAGTTAGCTGCCCCTCTTGGTGCACAAAAACAAGACTTACTGTGTCCATGCCAACAAACAGTCGGTCACTTGCCACTTCCTTGTAACCAATTGTAACCAAGTGTATAAATAGCTGCTGTTAATTTGCTGCTGAATAACAAAAGGTCGATAGCAGTGAGAGAGAAGAATAGAAGATATGCACACACACACATACACAACGCGTTAGCTCGATGTCCCCTTTTAATCTGCCTTGTGACTACGGTAAATCATAGCGAAATAGAGGAGATGACAGAGCTGCAGGGGGAAAGGATTTCACCCTCTATATCTCTCCTGGGTGGAATGTGGCTGGGGGTGGGTACGGGGTTTCAAACAGCTGTCGGCAGGGGCACACACCCCTCAAATGCTGCTAGTTTTGGAGGTGAGGGGGTGGGTGTGGTGGAGGGACCTAGCATGCTGAGCGAGCCAAAGCATGTGATGCCATGGTGACACAGCACAGCGAAGGTCAGCTTAAACTGGTTTGACCACTGGTTAAATGGCATGTGCTGTGTTTTGGTGAGACTACGTGAATCGTAGCCTTTAAAGAAAACATCTTTTTTTAATTTTTTTTTTTTTAATGAAAAATGCAAAAGGAATGTTTCTACCTAAAAGGGGACATATGTTAATGTTCTCTTTACAACCACCTTGTTGTAAGAATCAGCTGTCTCTACTTTTTTGAACATTTGACAGAAGTTCCAAACATCGAAAGATTTACTCGCCATGCAATGTGTGGCACGGAGGTGGAGGGCAGGATCCAAATGTAGACCGAAGTCAGGTGCAAGTGGAGTAAAAATGAATCAAATTTCAATGGAAAGGAATGATACTTTTATGGCAGGAAATTTAGACACTTACAGTTGATGGGGTGAAAGATGTGACTATGCAATGCAAGCAACACTGTGATTAACAAGGCGGGAGTCTGATTGACATAAAAGGAAATCAGGAAATGTTTACACAGCGACAGCATCCAACACAAAGCACAGTGGGCTAATTTAGTCTGGGTGTAAGGAGACAGTATAAAGCTAAACTAACTGAGAACGTACACAACCGATCGTGGACTATGTTTGAACACAGCTACTTAGATAAGTGCACTTTTTTTTTTTCTTTTACCAGTACATGTACGTGTACATGTACTTGTATGTAGCCTGTCACCACGACATGTAAACGGTGTACCCTGCCTTTTGCCTGCAAATTGTTGGGTTGGGCTCCAGCTTTTCTAGCAACACTGAACTGGACAAAGAGGCATAGAAAACGAAGATAACACCCACCTGTAAAAGCTGTTTGTGCACACTGATCTTTCTGAAAAACCCTGTTTTGAGATTTTACTATTATTGTAAACTTTAAGAGTGGACTAGTAGAGGTGCTTTCAGCTGTGTTTTGCTGTCTGCATAGTTTAAAAGCAGATTATGTGCCCATCTGACCTTTCTTTATATGGCAACAGCAGACCTGGCCAAGATCGCCTCGATGCTAACCTTGCTAACAGGACTGTTTACTTGTTTACACGTGACAGTTACTTAGCAACGGACTGAGGAATAGAGGTACTTTATAAAGTATCCAAATATAACACAACACTTTAAAGCGGTCCTATTATGGTATTTGGAGTTTTCTGAGCTTTCTACAGTGTTACAGTGTTGAATCCTCATCAGACATGTGAACAGCACTGTTTTTTATCACCTAAACGCATGTTTGAGTTTGAGTTCCAGCACTCTCTCCGTTCGGTTTCCATGGCGACGAAAAAAGCATTGTTTTAAGAGAGTTTTTTCTACTTGGAAATCCTTGTGACGTCCCGGGGGATAAGGTTCGGTGATTGGTTACCTTCTACTGGTTAACAAGGGCATGTACAAATACATCAGGCGGGTGGAAAACGTGGGATAAAATTATTTCCAACGATGGCTGGTGAGTTTACCAAAGAGAGACATCCTGCTGCATTCGTTGCTGTGGGTTGCTGTTTTCCACTTCGTTTTCAGGCTCTGATTCAGGTTCCAACATGTAGGGCTGTATGCTATGTGTTGACATTGTATTTTGTTTTTTTATTGAGTTCATATTAGCCTAATCCTTCTGTTTATGAGATGTTACAATGAAGGCGAAAGCAGGTGTGGTGCGCGCTCCCGATGTAGTGCAGTGGCGGGAGGCGGGGCTTAATGCGGAAGAGTCTCAATCCACTCGTTTTGTCCACAGGCTGATCTGACAGCCTACGGAGAGGGTTTGATTTGTGACAATAACTCGATCAACCCCAGCCCTTCTGGTCTCAGAAATAAAAAAAATAAAAAATAGCCTGAAATGCACATAATAGTTCCACTTCAAAGTCAAAATTGATGTCAGTGTTGCTGGTTTTAAACTGGTAGAAAACAAATGAGTTTTTACTGGAAAAGGGCAAAATTTTCATTTCCTCCCAAACCATGACATCATTTGTCTAAACTATGAGGAAAATATTCTGCTATATCTGATACGGCAGATATTTATTGTTTACTTATGAGTGGATCTTAGTTGCATAATTTCAGCAGTTTTTGACATCTAGACGTATTTCACATGTTTGCAGCTTGAAAGCATAGATGGTGTTTAAAACATATGATTTGTAGTTCCTAAAACCAGTAGCATGCACCATTTACAGCTAAATAAACAAAGTAATCAAACTACCATCCATACACTGATGTTAGCTTGCGTTGACATTAGTAAGAGGTTCTCTTACCTGGTTACAGGTGCTGATGTCCACGCCATTTTTGAGAAATTCAAGAACTTTGTCAGTGTTTCCGGCTCGAGCAGCCCGGAGGAAACTGGTGTTGCTGTCAGACTGGAGAGGTAAAAAAAAAAAAAAAAAAAAGCTCATATTAGAACATGAAACACAATAGACTTTTCAGAAAACAATGAATATGACCCTAAAGTTTGGTAAATACATGTGCAGTTTTGGTTATTTGTAAATCTTTCATCTAATTAATTTTTAAAAAAAAATTCTTTAAATGTCTTTTAATGATTCTTTAATATCATGCTTACCAGACCATTTTTAACAAAAATACAAATGCAGAGCTAATTTAGAGGGTTGGGGCTCTGGAGGTCAGAATGCTTGGAAGAGAATCTTTATATGCTGTTCTAAGTTGAACCATGCACAGGCTGCACAAAGCAGTCACAATGCAAACACACACCTCCATCATCTTACATGAAAACTCACTTCCTGCAGATCCTCGGTATTCATATTAAGTATGAAGTATTCACATAATTCCAGGCACAAAACTGTTAGCAAGTCTTTATTCAACTTGAGTGTTTATGTAACCTCCAAATTAAAATTTTACATTCAACCAACAAAATAAAATGTTGATATGATCCTTTAATCTACAAAGGATGTAATAGAAGAACTGCATTACTCATGACTTTTTCATCTACACTAGAATCCATAGACATCTCCCCACGCACACACACACACACACACACACACACACATACACACACACAGACCCACACACACACACACACACACACACACACACACACACACACACACACACACACACACACACACACACACCATTCTTAACATTCCAGTCAGTCACATATCACACAACAAAAAAAAAAAAAAATCCTTTCCAAAACAGTGTGAATATTTAAAAAGCCCCAAAGGGATCAGATGATGAAGAAAACTAAACTGTCATGCAGAAAGATATTAACAATCAAGCATTTTTACTCTTTTATAGCACAATTTTAAAAACATTTTGACAACAGGTCATGCAGATTATATATACTAGTGCAGAAACCAATGACCAGAACATGTTAAGTGGTTTAAGGAAAAACAAACAAACAAACAAACAAAAAAACTATTAAATGCCATGATGAAACAACTTGGTGGAAATTGGTTTACAAATCTAAGTTAAAGAAAGTTGAAAAAAAAAAATTCAAAATAAAATTTTGAGTATCTTGTTAAATAAAATTTCTTTGAGATATTTAATTTTTAAATTTAAATACAAAACATCTAAATAATAACAGTAGTAAAACAATTCTTCTTGGTTTTGTCCTCTAACAGGATTTTTATTTATTTAATCAACAGAACATTTCAAAATTCTGAAAAAATATATGAAAACATGAAAGAACCCAAACACTTGAAAAAAGAAACTTGTGTTGGTGAAAAAGATCAACAGATTGTCAAAACTATAACTAATAATGGCAATTTTCATCATTTTCATGAATAATTCCCTAAAAAGGCAGAGCTTAAAAAAAGCAGCCAATTCACTTTCTATTCTATTCTATTCTATTCTATTCTATTTTATAGCCATTTAGAAGACGAGAGTGAGAACAACATAAGCAAGAAATCAAACAGTAGGGTAACATCTTAGCTAAGTAATAATTTGTGTAATTTTTAGACAAACAACAACCAATGGCTAATAATAAGGAAATTGGCTGCCACACAGCCTGATCCTGTTTCCAACCAGGAATATTGAAGATGTTCCCCCTTCAGCCATTGTCACAAAGTGTCACAATAACTGCATTAATACCAACTGCTCTGACACCACTGCACATTGACAAGGTCTTGACATCCATTTTACTGGTAAGACATCAACCGGTGGGTCCTCAGAAGCACATGGAGCTTAATTACATGTGGATGAAGCCACACCTCTGTCCAACCTCTTACATGAAAAATTCCCACACACTTTTGCACTGACACACATTTTTAATACCTTTGTAAAATGACTTTTCATGTATGCAACACAAGTATAACAAAATATATTTTAAAAAATCATTAGAGCAGCAGAACCAGCTTTTCCACTTCTTACCAGGAAATCCTCCAGTTCACGTCCGGAGTCAACAGCCTTGTAGTAATCAGTACATTGGTTTAAATCACTCTCACTCCCACTGACCTTTAAAGCTTTAGTTGATCTGCAGGCTTTACATGTTGCTGCATTACCCATAGTTATAGTCCAGCTCAGTTACCTGAATACCTTCCCTCCCTTTTACTTACACTACTTTACACAGTTCACTCAAATCCAATCCTTGTTGCTTATCTTGCATCCTACGGCCAAAGACTTTCTGCTTTTCCCCTGATAACGGCAAATCCTTTGTCCAAACTATGTTAACATGATGGTAAATCATACTTCCTTCTCCATTAATACTTCCATTCCCTTGTCCACATTGTATAAACCCTCATATCACTCTGTCTAGATCTGTTTGTGCTCTTCATCTACCCAAGGCCCTGTGCTGACTGGTCTTCCTCAACCTCCCCTCATTCTCAGAAGGTTAACAACTGCACACATAAACATTTAACCCTAACAGTCTCTCCCGCCTTTGCTATTTATATCTTTCCAGATCATCAGTTCTACCAAGTCCCTTGCTGTGTGTGACCAGGGTGGGGAGTGTGACAGCTGAGGTTGCAGTCAGAATGTATCCTGCATGGCCTGCAATGCCATCCACACACACTCTGAAGAATGGACAGAAGTCCAGCAAAAAGATATGAATTTAGACTTGTTTTTAACACTAGCATTGACTAATAAACCTGACTCATTTGGGAGATCCATTTCCATTCTATCTTAACTGTAGTCCACACACAGAGGGGATTATATAGTGTAAAACGTTTAGACTGCATTCAGTAAAAGCATTCCTACTGCTCCTTTGCTATGCTTTTAGGTCTTTGTGATCAATATTGTAATAACCGTCTATAATGCACACAGCACTTGAAAATGTGTGTTTGTGTTTATGATAAGACTACTCTGCATTTGCTCTTTTGTTATTAATGAGAAGTATTGAGTTACATCGCATGAGTGCTTATAGTTTTAGGACCAATCTCAGGTCCTCTCCTTCGCCTCAATGCAGCTTTGTAGAAGTAATTAGCCCTTTTTCTAATAGGCGTTAAGGTAATTCATCTGTCTTAATGTCCCCCAAAGCCCTGGCTGACAGACTAGATGACCAGTAATCTTTCTCCCCTGAAGGGAAAAAGGACTTTACTTCTGTACAGGTAGAGGTAGGTTCAAGTGGAGGCTCTTGGTGTTTTTGATTAATTGCCAATCCACGTCTCCAAATCATCTGAAAACTATACGAGTCCAGATCAGTGTGGCAGAGAACTGACAGTGAGCTACAGTACATTATTTATGGAAATTGATCTAAAGTCAATCAAGTGGTGAAAAGTACTGGATTATTTACTGCATTTAGTCACAATGTACTGACAACAAGCAGTCCATTAGCAGGAAGGTTCTGACCTTTTCAAGATGTCAGCATTTTAGAGCTTTTGGCACGCTGATTTATTTTCTTCTTATTCTACACGCAGTTTGTTAAAACAAAAACCATACACCTTATATAAAAGACTGAATTATTGTATTTGAAGTGGGGAAGTATTCACACACTTTTAGTTGTGCTCTGGTACAACTTTCTCGAAAAAACTGCGTTTCTACATCTTGTCTTGTGTGAAGATCAAATTGAATTCAGGGGACTTATTTTGCATAACTGTGTCCATATAAGGTTTCATTGTTCAAGGTGTGTATCAAAGTAAAAACTAAGCAAATAGATAAAAAAAAGCATGTGTATGTAATAGACAAAGTTATGTTCAAGCACATACATGCTCATCAGCAGCATTAATATGATCCTACCAGTCAGGCACAGTCGTGGCAGCATTGTGTTGTGGGAAAGTTGTTCTGCAGCAGGGAGCAGGAGACGAGGAGTTTGCCTGTACAGTAGGTGTATTCAGTCTGATCTATTACAATATGGACACTTTTTCGGGTGACATTTACGTGTATCAACAGTATGTGGAAATATGTTCATACAATTTTATCCAGCAGTCTTGGCAGTGCCACTGAGTCATCTACAAACTCAACGACATGAGCAAAGCTCAGACCTCCTAAACCCTGACAACACAGAGCCTGTGAAGCTGACACAATGTGTTGGCTGGAAGTAAAATCAAGCTAGGAGACATGATTCCCACAGATCTTATAGTAAACAAGATAAAGCACCAGAAATAGAAGAAGTATTTCCTGTGACTACCTTCTCTTACAGCGATCTGTAGTTTTAAATCCCAACTTATTCACAGAGAAGCTTTTCCCCTGAAAAGCAGATGAACTAGCAAAGAGCACAAACCAACAGGAAACACAAAAGTTGTTTCATAATTTGGAAGTAGCGCCTGCGTGGCGCTGGAAAGCAAAAACAGGTTGTCACTGGTTTGAAAAAGAAAAAAAAAAAAAAAAAAAAGGTTTAGAAACACTATAAAGGGTATTTTTGGAACCTTAAACATGAGCTCTGAGTCCTGGAGCCGCCTTACATTCATATATATTTACACTTCGGACTCACATTTAGTTAGTGTGTGTGTGGGTGTGTTTAGTAAGTGCGCAAATGAAGGCAACCGGATGTTATTCAGAAACTAGGAAAAAAAGATTTTTTTGTCATGATGGACAGTGACATCAAATGAAAAATTTAAAAAAATGTCAACCTGACACACTTTTTCTTTCTTTTTTTTATAAGCGCTGTGCATCAGCAGGGTCACATACATACATTAGTTAGCTGTCATTGCTAAACAAATAGATCAGCTGAAGCATGTATCATACAACAGCATTCCAGTAGTCCTTGGGATTATGCTTGTGTCCTATAAACTGGAGGCATAACTTCACATCCTGTCAGAATCCTTTGATGCTTCTCTTTAGATATCTCTCCTGTTTTCCTGTAAAACCCACCAACCCCATCTAAAAAAAAATGCCAAAAAAGGACATTTAATCCCTATTTCCCACTTTTTTTTTTTTTTTTTTTAACCATTCTCAATTTGTACATCATGACTTAAGCTGCACACCAGGTCTAGTGAGCCTGCCCCCCCAGGTGTCTCCTACTCTCTTTACAAATTTTGCCAATTTTGCACTTAGCCCTTTCGTGCATTGTGGCCATAATGTGGACACCTATTTAAGCTTTTTTCTTGTGTATTCATGAATGAGGATGGCATTTTTGTAAATAAACCACTTCAGTAGATGTTAGTGAGTCATCCAATACTTTTCTACTCACTGGAGAATAAATAGATACTGTATATGATATAACTGAACATAATGTAATTATACAAGTTTGCTTTTGCAATAACTAGAAAAATAAAATGATACAACTATATTTTATAGAAGATTTAGATAATGTAATTTTATTATATTATTTTACAAATATTTAATAGAATACATCAAAATAAATCATAGATTATGATCAATTCTAAATATGACTAAAATATATATTTTTAAAAAAAGTACCATTGCATATGTCTGTAGAAGTAAAATACTTTAGCTTACATTGTTTTTTATTAATTAATGCATGAAAGGGTTAAAAAGAACTTAAGCGTATGTTAAAAAACTGCAAGGACTACAGATGTTTTACCTGGCGCTTCCTCTCAGCTCTCTCCCGCTTCCGTTTCCTCTTATCCCTGGCTTTCTGTAGCGCTCTGTATTCTAGGTGTTGCTCGAGCTCACGAGCTTTCTTCAGGTGGGCGGCAGCATGAGCCATGACTTCACTTCTCTAAACCAATCTGCCTCCAAAAATGCTTTAAACACATGCTGAAGAGTCACTTTCTTCACTTTTAGTACATCGAGGCGCAATTATTGTACTAAAAGTACAAAAAAATCTCAACTTTTGCAACAGAAAGCTGATTAAAAGTAGTGAAATAATTAAAAACAAAATAAACTTTAAATGATAATTTATCTAAAAGAACAAAAAGAACTTTACAATTTTCTCTCCTTCTGTTCTCTTTACTTCTATACTTTGCTTTACTTCTATAAAATAGTAAAAAAGAATTTGCCATCCTCCAAAAACCAGGAAAAAAACTGCTGGATTTCCAAACGCAGGAGAATAGAAGTCCTCTTGCTCACACATACCAAATAAAAATGAGCACAAACAAGAAAAGAGGAAATGATGACAGAAAAGAGCTGTTAATGAAGAGAATAAGATCCACAGCCATCCACTCACTACTGCATGTCCCAAATGACACACATACTGGCACAAATACAGAGAATGATCCCAACCAGATGTACATGGAAACCCTGCTCTGTGAACAGATGTATGTGTGAAACTGAATTGGGTGGGTGTGTGGCTATGCAGTGTGTGTCTATGCTGGCAGAATCATGAATGCAACTGAATGTATGACCTGCAGTCACAGGAAAGTGTTTATTACGAAAGCCGTTTAAGGAGGCTGCGTGCCACAGCCAGCTGACTGCTGCAGGGACAACGCTCTGCGTCCTGAATGAAAGAGCTCCACGCCAGGACAGGAGGTGGGAGGATGGGCGGCTGGTGACCCAACCAGCAAATTACTGCAAAGTGTAGCACAATCATCCACAGCTTGTAACCCAAGTGACACGATTAAACCTAAACTGACAAAAGATGTCAGGGGATTAAAGTGCATACGTTGTGACACAAGTTCACTCATTCATTCACTGGTGCTGATGTAAACGTCCACAAAGCTGTACTCTCTGGCTGATGCACATTTTCATTTTCAATATACAGCAACTTTCAACGATGAAAAGGTAGAAAGTTTAGGGAAAAATGTCAGAGAGTTGAAGTGAATTTAGTTAAGATAAAATAGGAAACAATGAAAAAAGGGCGGAATGTACAAGCTGTCCTCGGGTGAGACAGCGCAGAAACAGGACACGCCACTCATCCTAAACGAGGACCAGCGAGTGCACATTAGCGACTTCCAAGCACCTGCATAATTTGTCAGCAGTATGTGAGCATGTGTGTGTGTGTGTAAGACAGCAGATGTTGTCCAGGTCCTTCTCCATCAAAACTGCTGATGTTAGTGGTTTAAAATTTCAGCACAGGGACAGAAACACTATTTCATGTCTCTGTTTCTATTCACACCTCCTTCCTGATATCCTTCACAGGCTCTGTTAACGGCAGCAGCATCATTTCTTTCCACTAGTAATCCTGAATGGGATGAATGTGCTGAATCACACCACCGTGTAATGTGGTCTAAAATGTTTGCTCTGAAACTGAGTGCTTCAGTCAGATGCAGGGAATCCTGCAGCGAGGGATGAGCGGGTGTTGCTGGGAAAGTTCCTCCAGCACTCTCTGCTGGTGACGCTGAAAACATTTGTTGCTTTTATTTTTAACTGAATGAAGATTTCTTTTTGTAAAACAAATTTTCTGTCAGTAAGTTCCTATCAGAATGAATGAATAAATAAGCAGATAAAACATAAATACACTTGATGTTATCAATAAGGTCTTTATTATAGGCATGCTAAAAACAGTTATTGTTCCATGTTGGGCTTTAATGAAGATGACAAGCCCGTCTAGATGTGTGCATCTCCCTCCAGTTTCACTTCTAACGGACAAAATCTATTGCAACTCACCAGCTGCACTGGTTGATCCAACGTCGAGAGCTATTTAGCAAGGCTTTCCCTGATTAATTAGAGCCCTCTATTGATCAGTTATGCAGGATAATAAGAATATGGAAAATAGATTATAAAATATCAAACAGTGAGTGTGTCCGTCTGAGTGCATTGTCCATTTAAGAGTCAAATTTCACTGACTGAGGTCTCCAGACAGAAGCCGATGTGAGCTCTTGTTTCTCTTGTTTTGGTGGATCCGATACATAAGGAGGGGGGTAATGGTCTGCTTCCCATATTATAGATCCAAAGGCTTTTATTTGGTCCATTAGGATTTCTTGATAGACAGATATGGATGCCACAGAGACCAGCTCATGCAACTCTGCAAGTGCTTGTGCAATACTGCAAGCTGCAGATATGTGTGTTCACAACACCTGCATGTGTTGAGAAGTCAGCTAGCAAAAAATGGATGGTGTGATATGGCATATTTATTTATTTACTTCTTTATGGGACAACTCATTTAGATTTCTTTAGCCATTTATATTTCTTATACACATATTTCAGCAACATGTCTTAGTTATTTCTCTGTGATTCTTTAAATTAGTTCTTGCTAATGTTACTTTAATTAAAAGACATGTTATAAATGCTGGTAGCGGTACTTTTAAGTGGGTGTGTTAGCAATTTTAGTGACTCAAATGTAACATGAATTGACAGTAGTTTGTTAATGTAAATGGCAAAGTACTATTTACTTTCCTAAATATTACCTGACAAGAGCCAAAAAAATGATTTCCAATGGCTTTGTAATCCATTTTGGGTTTCTTCTGTTCGTTTGGGTGTGATTTAACTTTTTTCTGAAATGGTCACTGAAGCCTGAAGTTCCCATAAAACACAGACATTAATAAGAACAGAAATATCTGAGCGTCTTCCAGCAGCGTGCAGCTGAATCAGGTGCTTCCCAAGTGAAAGTCAATCAGCTACCAAAGAAACCTAAGTATGTTTGTATCATTTAAAACTGCATTACTGGTGACTTCCAGCCATTCTTTTTATTCTTTGTAGCTAAAATAAAGTATTTTCCATAAAACGCTCTGCTGAAGTATCTTTTATATCTTGTTTGTTTTCTTGGCCTGTTTTCATGACGTAACTATATGTGCGGTTAGTGGCTACACACCTCAGAGAATGAACATAAACCCAACCATTTAGTTGAAGAGTCAGTGCAGAAAGGGATCTTACAGTGATAGGAGTTTAACAAGGAGAATAATCAGATGAAAAGAGGTCTTAAAAGCATTTTGGTTGTGGTTAATGGAGGCGATAACAGCTTCTAATTTGACAACTTTTGAACTTGTACTTGTAGGAGCAAATGCATGTCAACGCTCAAAATTACACTTAATTTAAGGTGACAATATCACAGTGAAGAAAACGTATTCTAGTCCTAAAACATGTTTGTTTAACTGTGACTGAGTAAACCATGCAGAATATTACAAAACATTTTGAGTAAAGTGCTTTTAAAAGTATAAATGTGAAATATTAGCTGTCGTAACTGAGACTGTCCGGCTCCTGAAAGCATATAGAGGCTTTTCAGGTTCACGCTATAGTTACCTATACGAATGAAGTCCCATGGACACAAGTGCCCACCCCTTATGGGCTTATATGACAATATAATACCTACTCTCAATGCATTTATGACCTCTAGTGGTCATTAGACTCTCTGAGCATGAAGGTTTATAACAGCATCTGTTGACATAACAGTGCTATAGTGCAAACAATGTACTGTATCTCTGACCATGACCATTTTCTAACCCTGATCATACACAGGGAGGAAATTATTTTGAAGACCTCAGACAAGGGAAGGCATTTGGACTGAACAAATGAAACTGAGATTACTTTTTGAAGATGAAAGCCAGTGGTCAGTACAGTACATCTTTGTTTCATTTCTCTACTTAATGCACAGACAAGGAAGTGGTTTAGAAATCCAAAATTGCTTCTTGGCAATAAAGGGAAAGTTGTCTTCAAAGAGGTAATGAACAGTTTGAGAAATGAGTAATAAAAAAAACAACAAAGGGTCATGAACAATTTAAAGCAAAGTTCATTCTGGTGTGCTTGAGCTGGTTGCATGTAGCTGAGAGAAATGTCACCTGCATCCGAACATGAATATATATGTTCACACCCTGTGCTAAAGAAAACTCTGGTGCAAACATGCTGAAAGTATGCACATGGTTACACACCACTAATCCATCCTTTCCTCTCTAGCGTTTCTTTCTACACAGCGGCTGCAGAGACTTTGCTCTACATGACCGTAACATGACAAAACACTCTATTACTGTGTGCTGCATACCCCCTTTTTCTACAACAAACATCCCATGCAAATGGTGCATTCCCTCTTAACGTTATTAGGTGGTAAGTGTGACTCATCACAACCAAAAAAAAAAAAAGAAAAAAAAGCTGACTTTTTACAAGGTTATTTCTAACTTATGCCATTTGACATTGCTTGCAGCAGGTTGCTGGTTACACACAAACTGAAATACAGCTGCACGTATACCGTGCATCTCCACCCAGTCCTGCTCGTGTAACAGCATAGGACAAAATATAGAACAGAGGGAGTGATGGATTGGCTCATGCCATCCAGTCATTTTCAGCTTACTTTTACTGCTTACAAAAAGGTCAGAGCCACAAAGTCCACCATGTTTTCTCTCCCCGTCTCTCGTTGTTTCTCGCAAACTAAATCACACAAAGTCAAATATGATGGCAAACACACAACAGCAGACAGTCGAAAGCTCAGACCAGACCAGACCATACCGAATCAAAGTAAATAATGAAGCTGAGACAGCAGATGTGTGGGAGGGGCTTCACTGAGATGGGATGAACAACCTTGATACAGCAACATGATACACCGAAGAGAAAGTTGGCTGGAGGAGAAGAAAATCAAGAAGGCCACGCCCTGTCGCCGCTGGAGCAGCATCATGTTTACACATCGCTGGATGCTTTAGCTCAGAGATGGAAACATCCGATTTGTGGCTTAAGATGATTTAACAGGCTTTTTTTTGTCGCTTATTGTTGCAGACATGTTAACAATATTCTCCACATCCAGATAGACAATAACGGAAGACAGCAGTGCCACGTTAACCGTCTCGCTTCATCAGTTTACTAGTTCTTTTTTTTTATTTTTTTTATTGTTGTTGAGAAAAAAAAAAACCCTACTAAACAGCCTAAAAGATTATAAAATACAACTGCTAAGGTCCATAAACACATCACTTTAGTGTTGTAGTTGACACCCAGTTTACGTGAGTTTTCATTTACAAGCTATGAATAGTAACATTTGATCCTGCAACATCTACTGGTTCTCTGTGGAGCTGAAGAGCTGCTATGTTCGCCACTACCTCCGAAAAAGCAGTCACACTAATTTATGGCTCTCCCCCATTACTCTTCGAAGTGCAGCTTGTCTCTCGGGAACGCATGATGTCAGCTTACTGTTTAATTAGATGAAAGAGAGGCCTTGAGCTCACTGGTAAGAAACAGAAAGCACCAGACTTTAGTAAATACATCACCAGACTGTAGATGCTACCACTGGGAAGCATCAAAATCCCAGATATCCAACTAATCAGGGGAAAAATGTCCATAATATGTGTCCTTTAAACCTGATCCTCCATTCAGACCCTAAACCGCAATATAATCTCATTCTTTTTTTGTTGAAAGAATGTATTTCTGTCCGACGGCTGCTCTCCTGCAGCCTCAGACGACAAAGGGTACTGAGGCAGAAACTCATTTCACTCCAAGTCAAATGTATGATGAATAATGAACCGTGTGACCTAAAATTTTACTGCAGTGTATGGTCAGGCTAGAAATGCTGAGTGATGCTGTCAGACCAAGAATGAGATTAAAAAAAAAAAAAAAACTGAATAAAACAGTGTGAGAGGGAGATTGAATAAAAACAGATGGAGGTATGATTAACATTTAATTATCATTAATCAGTTTTCACTTCTGTTTTAGGCTTCAGTTTGAGCTCAGGAAGGAAGATAATTAAAAGTAGGGCTGTGACGATATGCATTTGTCCCAATTCGATTCCGATTTTTTTGGGTGCCGATTCGATTTAAATTGCGATTCTCAAAATTCTTTGATATTGCTGACTTTCGTCGATTAAAAACCCCAAAAAATTTATAAAACCTTTTTTTGCTAGTAATTTTTCTTGATTTCAGTTAGGAGAAAACAACACAGTAGCCAGACCATCACTCTGCTACTAGAATGCCCAAGAAGACAAGTAAAAAGATCAATAAAACCAATAAAAATGACAAAAATCTATAGCAGATTAATTTTATTTAATTAAAATTGTATTAATTAAAAAAATGTATTTTAAAATCGTGAAACAAAAAAATCCCCGATTTTCAATTTTTCGATTCGATTTTCCCACCCCTAATTAAAAGACAACAAAATATGGGGATAAAACAAGACAGACAAGGTGAAATAAACTCCAATTCTGCAGATGCCTGTGTTAGCTGTTGCGTCATCTGCGTGTGAAAAAAGCAATCTGATGTTCCGCTGTTTGTTTGTCTCTGTCTCCATTACGTGCTGTGAGCCACACAACTCTCAACAACCGAGCAACACATTTGTGATGTGTTTATTTCCTGGGAGAAAACGTTCTCCGACTCGGATGTGAGAGGAAGCAGAGGTATGGTGAGAGGAGGTACATTAGGCAGGAGCTGACAAGAGCAAGACAGCACGCGTTTGCTTGAAGGTGTTTGAGTTGTGCTTCTGAGAAGTCCATTGATCGCCAACCACGCCCGGCTGTCTTTCTGTTTCTGATGAAGTGTTATAAGGTCGTAATGAATAATTTACATCTAAAATCTCTCCTGTTGGCCCTACACCAAAAATCCCTGCCCTCTGTATGAAGCTGAGGACACATCTTCAAGTTCCAACCAACACACACTTTCCATCGTGAAGCTGGCGTTTGTCCCATTCTGCAGCGGTTGGGAGTCGCAGCAGCCTTTCAATTCATTTCTCTCCTTATATCAAAGTTAAATGACTTTTTCTATGTCAACTTAATTGCCAAATGCACACCGAGAAGAAACTATGACTCATCAAAAGATGCAATCATTGCCACTACGCTCCCATCAGGAAAATGTGTCAGTGCAAAATGGTGTCAGACATAACTAGCCAGTTAGTTATTTGGAGCCATGATGACTGAATGACTGAAAGAGATAGTCTAGGAGTGTCAAGAAGTTGTTTGTACCCAAACATAGACATGCTGATGCACCAATTTGGATCTGGGACAGGAATGCCAATACCACAGGATACCAGAGTATCACCATTACAAAGCATGGAAACAAACGCGAGGTCCACATAACTTGTATGACTGTTGCCTGTAGGTTGCATCAGGACTTCATATATGGGAGATGAGTGTCCAACCTAATATGGCTTCACTTTGAGGTTAATTTATCAGTGTCAGTCCATCAATTGTCAAACTGGCTGTTAGGCATAAAACAAAAAAAGATAATTAAACTAGAGCTGAAATGATAATTCACTGATCAAAACACAAAATTTACAACATCTGGAAGAAAAGCGAACACTTCTCAAATCAAATCAGCTTGAACAAATAATTTTTGGTTAATTTTGCTTTTAAAATTTGCTAAAATTACGGCTTAAATGGATGGACTGACTTATTATTTGACTCCTCAGTTGTTTTAGATAAACAATGTGCAGCCGTGTCTTTAAAAATGGAAACCTGTAACAAGCATTTGATTTTACCCATTGAGGAGATTCTTCTAAATGTACATTTCTTTCTGTAATACAAAATGGTCAACTTAGGTAATTTAGACAAAGTAGCACAAAGTAAAATAGTATGACAAAAGCATATGAATAATAGCAATGAAATAAATCTAAATAAACAATAAATACAATACTAAATATAGACAAATATATTAAAAGCACAGGAATAGTTACATTCCAAAGAAGAACAGAAAGAAAAAGAAGAAACAGGTTTTAAAATGCCGTTTAAAGGCTTGTAAGGTGGTGAGCAAACATCTGATAACTAGGCCTGTCACAGTAACAAATTTCACCATTCGATTAATTGTTTCTGAAATTATAGCGATAAATGATAACATTGCGCTATATGATTACTGTTGTCCTTTTGAGACCATTTTCAACTAAAATAACAATAATGCCAAAACAATGCAAGTACATCCTTTAAAAGATCAACATACTTTCATTTTTAAAGAACATTTAGCTCGATGCGCAGACTAGTTTATGCTCATCCAGTCCCCAGTCTACTGAAACAGATCAGGATTTCTCCTGGGGTTTTGGCAACGTGGTTATCTGGAACATTGGTCTCCAAAAACTATGTAAAATAGTTACATAGTCTATCGTCAGGCCCATAAATGGGGGACATGTTGGGACTTGACCAGAGGTTAATGGTAAAATTGATTGTCTTTGATCGCTTTCAGTATGTCATTTTTTTTAAGTCATTGTAAAATTGCGGGATTGCTGTTTTAAACATGTATGTTCATCCAGGCAATTCACACTGGCTGTGAAATGTTTGCGACATTTTTCAAAATGTCGCCTTTTTAACAATATTAAAGGAAAGCGTGTCTTTACCAACCACGCTGTCTGAGTGCACACCATGTTGCACCGTCCTGGTTGTATTTAATCTATCGGTTAAACACCACAGTGATCGTAGGCTGTCAAGAATATTGTCTTAAAACAAATGTGGCACTCGAGGCAAACTTATTGCACACATTTTTTCTCATTGTGCAGTTATTTGACTCATAGCTTATCTCAACAGGCCTACTGATAACCTCTCATCTGAAGTCTAGTTTTAAAACAACTGGATCAGAGAAATAAAACAGATTGTTGAGGTAAAGTTGTGCAAGTCCGCTGGGTGATTTAAAAGTCAGCAATAATATCCTAAAATCAATCATGCAGCTGACGGGAAGCTGGTGAAGGGAGGAGAGGGCATGAGTAATGTGGTCTCTCCTCTTCTTTCCTGCCAGGGGATGGGCAGCTACAGTTTGACAAGCAGCAGCTCATGTCTGACTGACAGGTCTTACTTTCATTCAACTTCAAGAAGTTTAGATTTATTCTAAAACCTGAAACCATCATGCTGATTGCATGGTTTGTAAAGTATGGTGCGTAAATAAGGGGAGCAGTTAATGGAGCCACTGATCAAGTCAGCACAGTAAGGACTCCAGCCAGGATTTTACAGGAAACAGTTACAAATTATTCATAATATTTCATAAACATCAGTAGATGTACTGGAGTGGTTGCTTGTGGTTATTCACAGGTGTCCATATGGAGCAAGAGCTCTAACAGCTCTGGTAAACTGATACGTAATACACCGTATGACAGTGTCATATGGTGTGTAACTGCACCTATAAAGCCATCATCCCACCAAACATTTCTATTCAATTTCATGCACGGGAAAGCAGCTGTAGTGTGTTGATGTAGTTGTTCTGAAGTAATGTAATGAAGGCCGCGGCTCCATTAGTACTCTCTTCCTGCACAGGCCCATCACACCACTCCCAGTGGAGAAAGAGAGGCAGACAGATAGTCAGGCAGATACAGAAAGACATGAGATGCAGACAGAGAGGCGGAAAACAGGGAGATGAAAATGTCAAAGGCTGCAGTGTAATTTGACCTCCTCGCATGTCGGGACCTCGGTGTTGGGGCCAGCAGGGAGGAGTTTGCAGCAGGCGGGGTGCAGGGGGTGGAGAGAGCAGCAGGTATTTTGCAGGGAAATGGGAGATGGGTAAAGGAATGACAGCCAAGATGACAGGGAGACAACTAGGGTAAAGTTTTAAACCCCTATATTAGGGCAGAAGAGGAAGTGAGGCTCTGAGGGGATGATGCGGATGAATGGCAAGCTGATCAGAAGGAGTGGAGGGATGTGGGACCAGAAACTGCGAAGTAAAGGGAAGCAGCACTCGTAAAGGGAGCTTCCTGTCAAGCACCAGTTCTAACAGATAAAGTTGACATCTCTTCCCACAGATCCATTCAGGATATTGATGTTCAACATCTGGAGCCTCAAGTTCAAATATTGTCATCAGACAATGGAAATAACTTCTAGTTCATCTGCATGAAGGTTCACTGACACAAAGTTAAGAACTCATGACACAGCCTAATTGTTTCATCAGGATGAGGAGAGAGCTGACTGCAGGAAGAAATAATTTAATACGACCCCACAGCAGCTTGTGGAAGGTAACACTGACCGGCTCTGTATGCAGAGACGTGGACACGTACGCTTGGCGAGGAAGTGGCTATTTTTCTCCAGGACTACCACGCTGGAGACAGGCAGTATTTTTAGCCCTGCGAGTCAGATCCTCACATCACGTGTCCCTTTTGTCATTTTCTCTTCTAGTCTTACATGTGTAGAGTTTTTAATTGATGATGACATCAAGTCTTAATGATTCCCGGATATTAAACTGCATCCTGAGCTATGGATTTGTATTTTGCATCTGTTCCATTTTATTTCCAGTCAGGCAGCCTTCAGTAAATACCTGCAAATTACAAATTCGAAGAACAAGTAAAAAATATAGATAAATATATAAAAGTTTCTTTCTTCACTCTACCAAACCCCCAAATATCAACACAGCTATCTAAATTCCCTTCAGAACTGAAGCAAGTTGCATTTTTTAAAAGCTCATATCACGGAAACTTCTGATTGCATCCAAGTGTCCGATCTCAAAGACTCCACCCAGCACAGAGGAGACTAAAGTGTGTGTGCTGTTGTGATTGTGCATGTGTGTATGTGTAGCACAAGAGTCCATTACTGAAATCACATTATCCTCAGAGGGTGCACTGAGACAGGAAATAACCCTCTGACCATCTCCTGACTCAAAAACACCAACTTTACTACTGAAACCCATCACTTGATGAAGAGAGGGTGTTAAACGTAATTGTCTGGATTTCTTCTTCTACTAAAAACCAACTTGTGGATAAAAACTAAATTGTATCTGTTTGTTTTTTTTTCTCCCCTGTAGAGGAACATATAAATTCAAAGTGACGTCTATATTGTAGGTCATGGCCATAAACATGATCGTGTTGTGCAAACCTGAACAACAGGAGGATCTGCATACTTGTATGGTCATTTTAGTTTAAAGACATGCAACAAAAGCAGCCCAGCCCACTCACTGTGGCCATGCAGTCACACATAGGTCATTTTCATCCACTTACAATGCATGCTGAAGCAGAAAAGTCCCAGTCTGAGTTGTGTGTCAGTGTATGTTTTAGACACAAACATATGACATATAAACATATGATTTCACAGCATTAAATGTGCAGAATCCTGGTTTAAAATGGGATTATTTAAAAGCAAATAAAGCAAATCCGTCAAGTCATGACTGTGGTTCACCATCTCGGCCAGATTAGGGCCCATCCAGGGAGGAGAAGCTCTGCTGCTTTAATGTAAAGTTTGAAACATTCCTCACTGAAACCTGTCATGGTGAGTAAATGTCGGTGCAGATGTGCTGCTGTTTGTTATGACGGCCATATCAGCTGCTCTCTGAGTCTTTTAACACTCCACTGAAGCTGGCTACTTTAAATCTAACAAGAACAGATTGGATTTCCCTTATTAGCAGCTAATTTATGTAACAAACTGAAATGGAGAGGAGGAGGAGGGGGAATCTGTCAGATCTGCGGCCGTGGTGTGTTCAAGAGGACGGCAACGCCTCTGAAAGCTCTGCCTCAGCGCGCAGCATCAGCAGCGGCTTGAGGAGCTCGTTACACGGCTGGCTGGGCCGCTTAGCTGCAGACAGACAGACAGACAGACAGACAGACACCTACCTGCCGTATGCGGCTCTGCTGCAGCGGGGCTGGAGGTCCACCCTCCAGAGACGTGTTGCTGGAGGAGGCCGTTTTCAAGTCCCGGTCGGAGCCGCCGCCCCTGGAGCGACTTTCTTCGGGGCTACTTGACATCCCGCCTCGGGAAGACTGGGACCAACAGCGGCGCAGTCACTGAGGGTCTTCTCTGGTTTTTTAATAGCCGGTGCAAGGTGGATTTCTGTGCAGGGGGGGGGGGGCTCAGAGTCCACAAGGCTTGGCCGGACCTGCTCTCATTCTGTGTCGTCTGTTATCAAACGTGAGGAAAAGGCAAAACAGCGATTCTTCCAGAGCAAAGCGAGCGCTCCCTCTGTTCAGGGATGCTCCCGGTGTGCTGCTTTATCTGCGTGTGTGTGTGTGTGCGTGTGTGGACACGTGAACGCGCCTCCTTCAGATGCGCTTCCCCGAAACTCCGCAGGATCCGTGTTGCCTTCACGGACGTCTTGTTAACGCGTCTCGTTTGCAAGAAAAACGGGATTTGTTGACTCGCCACTTTCTGAAATACGACCCTTAAAGTTTACGTTCCTTCTAATGTAACCCAGAATACACCTTAATCTACTACTACAGAGGTATTGACAATTAAAAGCATAAAGGAAATAGTGATTAAACTGTTTTCCAGTTGAACCTGAATGCACCAGCAGCAGTGTCACCCTGCTTTGCTTGGGATTTTTCTTGCTGCCACCCCTCGTGCTTCTGCAGCATTCGTAAGATTCTGACGTGAAAGTTGCCAGTTTTGTCAATTGTCCCACCATTATATAAAATCTGTAAGGTTGCTTCCACTCACACACACTCATGGCAACCCAGACACAAAAGGTTGGGCTTACATAATGTAATCTTATCTGTTAGTATTCCTCTGCCCCCACCTTGTCCTGTGCTTCTTCACTAAGCTGTAAATGTAATAGAGGTTGACAGGGCAAAATCAATAAGAATATATTGGAGGCATTGGAGGGGGTGAAAAAAATCAAGACTTGTGCAGAGAAGACACACACACACACACACACACACACACAGAGGAGATGTAGCCCTAGTAAAACAGTCCAAACTGGCCAATTGTTATAGCTTTCTGTGCAGGGAGTAGAATTTGATCAGAGAAAACACACAATACACCTTTTCCTTAAATGGCAGGTAACGATGGGACTGAAGGAGAGAACAGATCAGACCCGCCATGACTTATTTTGCTTGTATTCATCTAATTATTTGTTTATTATTATTTATTTGTGAAGAAGTGTTGTCTTTTTTTCCCCCCTTATGCTTTCATTTTAATTAATTAGCCAGGATGAGACACATTTCATCAGGTTTTCTTCAGATATTGGCTTCTTTAAAAAAAAAAAAAAAAAGATTCAGTCCAGTCTTTGTATTTTACCATCTTCTTGAGGAGCATCTTTTGTTCTTGCACTTCACTCAAGCGATAAGCTAGTTGTGCTGACACAAAACAGATCATGAGCAAGAGCAAATTTTAAATTCTACTCCTTTTTACTTTTGTTTTAATGCATCTGTGAAAAATGAACTTTCACTAGACTAGAAACGTAGATAAGTTGCTGTCCACAAAGGACCGAGATGCCGAGTGACACAAGAACTGCACAGAAAATCAGTGTCACCTGCGTTAGTGTGATTAATTTCAACATGACTGAAGCTGTGTGGGATCATTTTGACAGAGAATGGAAAGAAAAAGTCAGCCAACATTTAAAGCAGAGCTTTGAAATATCTTTCAAGAAGCCTGCAGAAGAATTACTGAAGGCTAAAATACCAAAAAGCTCGTCTAAGAGGGTTCAGACTGCTTAAGAAAACAGGATCTTGACTTTTAATCCAGGGGTGCCCAAGTCCAGGCCTCGTGAGCAACCAGGCCTCTAAAAGCTGCAGCTTCCTAGTTCCCAGTAAACTGTCTTGTCTTACTCACTGTGAATTTAGTTATTTGTACATTTAAAAAATATTGCTGCACATATTTACTGTTCTTTGGTAATACATAAAGAGGGGCACCTGTATGCAAGACACTAGTCTAGATGCAAGTTTCTCTGTTTGACCAAATCTTAATAACTGACTGAATAGACATAAAGAAACTCTGCAGGTTTTTGTAAACCTTTAAAAACAAAGAAGTGTAATGAAATGGGCTGTTAAAACGCTGCTTTACAGCGTTTTAACAGCCCATTTCACAGTGACTACTATGTTTTACTAGACTGCAATTGCAGCCTTTTGAAAGAGTTGGTTTGCTTTGTGAAAATAGAATTTAAAGAAAATAAAAATCCAGTTGCAGATAAAATAAAACAGCAGAAAACAGTCTCCTTCCTTCCTGCTGGTAACTAGAAATGTGGTGAAGACAGATGAAGATGTTGGCTAATAAGGACCGTTGGATGCACAGAGCCTCCTAATCTCAACCGGATGATCACCTTCGCAAAGTCCTGTTGTTTCAAAACTACAAAAAGCCTTGACTTCACAGAAATTATTTTTCATACACTCACAAATTAGCTTATAAATGAACAATTCCTTCATTGCCAAAGAGGATCCAAGTGCATCACCTCTATGCAGTGGTTCACCATCAAAACAGTTGTTTTGGTTTTTAAAAAAATTTTTTTTTAACATTTCTTTTGACTAAATATAATCAAACTGGCTCATGGATCAGTGTTTTTCACATTAGTGAAAACAGCAAATGTTTGCTATTGGACAATCATTCGCATTGATCTGGCCTCGCTCTTCAGGGTTCTGTTACATTTTCAGTGTGAAATAATATAAGGAGGTCCTTCAGACATGTCTTGATGTTTATTACCTGCTAAAGCAGAGGTCATGTTTCCTGCAGCATTGATTTGTCTGTCTGTCTATTAGCAACCCAACTTAAAAAAAGTTATGGATGCATTTTGATGAAATTCCTAGGAAGATGGAAACAGTGATGAGATTTTGGGGTGATCTAGATTACCGCCTGGAATCTGGATCCAGGAATATTTTTTTAAAGATTCTTTACTATGAAGAAATAATGATTTTGCAATTACAGCTTCTAACTAAGAAAAAAAAAAAACAATACCGACAATAACTGGCAAAAACAAATAAGTGATTTGGTCTGTGCACTCTGAGTGCTTCTAGTTAATGAAGAAGACCCCTCCCACACAGCCAGATGTGCAAGAAAAATATTCTACTTCTATTAATTCTAAATTAACAGAGCAGAGCATATAATAAAACATAAGTGATGTAAAAATATAAAAAAAATGTTTATTTGACATTAACTTTTACAAAGGAGACTTTACTGAACTGGTTTCCACAAGGGACAGCAGCACAAAAACATTTACAGTGACAAATAAGAGAAAAGGAAAAATGGTGGGAAAGCTTGTAGCGGCCAGAACAGACCTCTGTTTCTCTTTTCTTCTTTCTTTTTTTCAGTGTATGGTGAACTGGTCAAGCTGGTCGTGACTGCGACTGGAGAGGTGGGCCTCCAAAATGTCACCAAACAGATTCCTTTTCAGCAAGCTGTAGGCCATGGGCAGGAGCTGCTTGATTACCTTGTGGAAGTACTGACAAGTCAAAGCACAACTTTAACCAAACGTCACCAAACTCAAATCCTCTATCAGTCAAACAGGTATTATTTGATCATGCAGCACTTTTTAAGACTCACATGAGATCCATAACAGAAGAGGTCTATTCCGAGCTCATAACCCATTCCATAGTCGCACTCGTCATTGGCAAACTGAACAAAAGTGATCATCTCCTGGACTGGTCCAAAGGCTTTCACCCGATCCTCATCACTCTTTGCTTCTGCAATGGCTTTACAGATCTTCTTCAGACCAGCTGGGAAAGGAAGGAAGGAATCCATTAATGTTAATGAATCAAATTTTTTTTTAAAAATATCTCAATTGTGTAAAAAACATTGTAAGAAATGTGAACTCACCGTCCGTCTCTGGTAGTTCTCTGTATCCTACATCGTTCTTGTCTACAGGCACAACGATGCCAGCACCGTGGAACGTCTTGGTGACCACCTGCTGTTCATAACAGACTTTTCATCAACTCAAAGTACAGGGGTTCTGTCCAAAGCCTGGTGATAAATACAACTATGACAAAGCTATGGAAACATTGCCATACTAAATTATACGCAGTTTGGAAGTAGCCAACATAAGACTGGTCAATAAATTAACTTTAACAGTTAATTTAAATTTGCCATTTATGAAATTTTTCTTTTTAAAAGACAAAATTCAGACTCTTTTCTCCTCTTAGCGCTGCCAACATTGTCCTTAGACTTCTCTAGTTACTGATGGGCTGAGCCCTGAGCAGAGTTAAACCGGCCTGAATGGAGGCAAGTTCATCAGAAAGCACCAAGTTTCTGAGAATCCATAAGAGAAGTGGAGTCGGAACCAGAACCAAAATTATGTGTGTATGAAAGTATTAACAGAAAGAGTTAAGTCATGCAGGGTTGGAAGATATGTGTGCAGTTGATAGGAGAGAGAAATGTTACTTTCATCCAGACAAACTCCAGTCAACATGAGGGTAATCCTTTCCTGTATGATGAGAAAGAGTCCCGGTGGAAAGAGACCACAGATGTGATCAAGCTGTGTGTCCTTTAAGATACACTGCTTTTCAGATTAGGTGGAAAAGCTACACTTTATTTACAATCCTTGTTTCTTCCCTTTTTTTAAAAAAAACCAAACAAACAAACAAACAAAAAAAAAAACGGGGTCTCCAACTCAAGCCCTCATGAGCTACCATCCTGCAGATTTGAGTGCTTGCAACACGCCTGACCCAAACCAATGGCTCATTAACAGGCAGCTGCAGAAGATGACAAGTTGTTGGGGAACCTTTTTTTTTTTTTTTTTTAATTTGGATCAAGTAGGTTGTTCCAGGCAAACCACAAAACCTGCAGGATGGTCAGGATGTGTCTATCTGCTTTAAATAGACACATTTACATGAAAAAGTGAGTTAATCAAAATGTTTTCATGAAAGACAATAAAAAAAAATCTGTTAAAAATTGTAAATCAAATTTGAGTGGGGACAGAAAACACAGCCTTAAGCCAACTTGAAGTACGTAGTAAATAAGCAGCAATGTGACACTAAACCACTCCCATGTGAATGCAAACGATGGAAGAGAGCGCACAAAGCAGCATACAGGGCTGCATCAGATATTACCCCCCTTTTCTAGTTATTCCTGTGTTTCTTACCTTCTTGTCCCTCTCCTTCATGCCTTTGGTCTTCTGCTCTAAAGAAAAGCCCAGAGTCTCTGCCTTGTCTCTCAACTTTGCCTCCAAGCTGTCCCAAACCTCACCCTCTGATTTTTTACCACCTCTTTCTTTCCTCTTCCTCAGCAGATACAAGCTAACGGAGAGATCAGAAAAACAGGTTTTAAAAACAAGAAATGTTGAACAAGTTTCTTCAGACACCAGGCTGGAGAACACAAACACAGATGTTATTTAATGGTGAATTTAATATTTACCGGACTGCAGCGAATATGTTATCCCCCATCTGTGTTATAGTGCAGCCCTTCTCAGCTTCATTCTCCCCGACAAATGAAGGCAAGGAGTCGGGAGTATCTCTGGCAAATTGAATAATGACATTTGTTACATACTGAATAAACCCATTCATATTTTTTTTATAGTATATTATTGTTTCCAGATTTAATTGCGCTCTGAGAATTTAGCTCATAAAACTTTGAATTCAGTGACTTTTGCAGGTTCGTATCCCTCTGGTGGCCGAAGTGGTAGTAATAGAAAAAAACAAACAAAATAAAAAAACAAAAAACAGTCAATGTTGTGCAAAGGAAGAAGTGAGATGCCGTCCGAGCCTTCTGAAGGTTTACATGCTGTTTCATGAATCAGATACCTAAAAAAAAAATGTTGAGTCGTGTCATGGAATAGATCCTCACAAGTTATGAAGAAACTCCCCAACAGAGGCTGATTTTGCATCAGTGTTGCATCCTGTCTCTTCTCTGAGCTCTCTCCCATCAGTAAATCACAATGTTTACTATTTTCCCTCCTTATTTTTCCATTTTCAGCCAAACTGTGTTTTTAAAGTGATAAAGCAGATGAAACGATGGAAATGCTAGGGGGCCTATAACTTCTTTGTGTGTAGACTGTGGAAAGAAATTGGGATTACGACCCTTCATGACAAATCCTGTATTGTTTTTGCTTGTGCAGATGCACATTTTTTTAAAGCTTCGTTTTATGTATTTCCTTTATCTGGGTTAAGAAATTACTTGATTTATTCTTATATTTAGATTATGGTGAGGTTCTCCATAACCCCTTAAAGAGTTTCCAACCTTCCCAGCACTGAAATTTATATTATTTTACACACATTGTCCATAATATGAACCTTTCCTCTTACTTTTTTTTCCCTCTAGGAATGTTCTGTTTCTTTTAAAGTGCAAACTTAAATAAATAAATGAATAAATTTTGGTGATTAACAGCAACTTTGTCACATCTCCAAATGCTACTTCCAGGGGACACAAGTCAGTATCGTATTTGTTCCCAAGCCTAGATAAATGCAGGAGGTTGGGTCAGGAAGGGCATCTGACATAAAATCTATGCCAAATCAATAAGCAGATCGGTTAAATCCCCTGTACATGGGAGGCAGAGGATACGCTGTGGCAAAAGGCAAAAGAATAGTGTTGCTGCCACGTGGTACATTTTGGTATAAACAAACTGTGGCTGGCTGTTCCAGCTGTTCATGGGCTAAATTCTGTGTATCATCCTGGAAAAAAAATCCAGGAAAATGAAGAAGAAATATTAGCTCAGCTCGCACGCTGGTGTCAACTTCCTGCTTTATAACTGCAATCTTGACAAGTAAACCAAAACAGCAACTATGGCTTGTATCACCCCATGAGCTTTAAATTTACCCATTAAACAGCTGAAGCTAACAGAGAAGGACCCTTACCAACTGAAGTAAAGAGATTTACAGATGTAACTCAGCTTCTTTTGATTTAAATGAAAGATTCACAAGCCTTCTTTTCCCAAAATGCTTAGCTTGTGTTTCCTATTAAATGCTTTTGCAAAGAACCTCAAAGTAACCTTGATTAATTGGCTGTCTGCCTCCAGCGAGGTTGACCACCGCTCCATGTTAATGACGTGGGTGTGACATGTGAATACAAGCAAGATTTCCTACAAGACTGTAATAAAAAATACCTGTAGTAGCCCATGTGATGCTGGCTGTCCTCACTGCCCCGAAGTATAGTCTGAAACTCTGGGGGGTCATAAAAATACCGCCAGTGAAGATGGAAGTTGGGCTGAGGATTCTTGGAGTTTCTGTGAGTGCCGGCCAGAACATCGAAAGGTCCGACCAGCTGCAGACCGAGCGTGTCTTTCAAAGCACCTACACAGATTTACATTAAAAAAAAAAAAAAAGTATAATCTTAAAATCATGAACCATGAATCAGCCTTGGATTTTCATTCATCAGGTAATTAAGATGCCCAGGATTTCCCTTTTCCCACAACTTTCTCAAGCTCATTTCATTTTAGGTTTATTTAGTCACATAATAAACAGTGATTTATTTAGTACAAATATCACATTACATAGTGACTGAAATAACACAAGCTGGAGAATAATGTTTATATTTAGGACACTAGTATTTAACAAATTAAGCAAACAAACTAAGCAAATAAAGCTACAGATCAATATGTAGGCACCTCTTAGCTAGCTGTAAGACATTCGAGTGAGTCCTGCCACAGGCCCAGACCTCCACCCATCTCTATATGCCATACACATCTTTAGAAGGAGGTCTCCAGAATGCCTCCTCCATATGTTCAACAGCTTCCTTTTGTCTCAGAAAGTCTCACAATATAGGATGACCAAGACTTTTAAATGTATCAATGAAGGACTGAGATACTTCTGTGATTGATTACAACCAAAATAATCATTCTAACTTACCACATATATTCAACACAAGCATTGTCAACACCGTTACTGGCTTTGTACAAACCATAAAACCAGCAGATGTAACAGGAGCAAACACAAAATGACTGCTGGCCTACTCGGATGCCACGCTAGTATTATCTACCCTTTTCCAGAATACTCTATTTAGGTCATCTGTGCAGACTTTGAACTGGTTTCCTGACAAACATTTTGTTCCATCAGTGTTAATGTAGTAAAATATACATCGTGGAGAATATACCTCGTGGGTTATCAGGACAAAGCTCCTTGCAGAAATCCCAGAAGTGGTACAGATCTTCTGGCATTTGGAAACTGTACAGTTGTCTTATTTCATCACGTTGCTCTGAATTCACTTTGGACAAAATCCCAGCTTTGGATTCACCGGTACGGGCTTTCTTCTCCTCTCCATTGGCTGAGCCTGACTCCTGATGAACCAGAAACAGTTTTCATTCAGTTTTCAACCTATTTTTTATTTTAAATATAGTTTTATTATGACACATACTCCTAAAATCTTATCTCTCTCCTCTACTCTGGTTTAGGAGATCTTTTCAACGGGTTTAAACCATAGGCCGTATATGTTTTTACCTGTAAAAATACCTTTAACGGGTATATATACCAGGGCTGTGACGATATGCTTTTGTCCCGATTTAGATTAGATTCCAATTTTTTTGGGTGTCGATTCGATTTAAATTGCGATTCTCACAATTCTTTGATATTGCTGATTTTTGTAGACTATAAACAACAACAAAAAAAATGTACAAAACTTTTTTTGCTCGTCATTTTTTTCGATTTCAATGAGGAAAAAAACAACACAGTATCCAGACCATCAAGCTGCTACTATCATGCCCAAGAAGACATGTAAAAAGATTACTAAAAACAATTTAAAAAAAAAAAAAAAAAAAATTTATAATGGATTAGTTTTATTTATTTGGGGAAAAAAAAGGATTTAAAAAAAAAAAATCCATTTTAAAATTATGAAGCAAAAAAAAAAAAAAAAAATCCCGACTTTCGATTCGATTTTCCCATCCCTATTATATACAGTCTATGGTTCAAACATCAGCTGTAAATAATGACTTCCATAAAGATTAGTCCGGATTTATATATGCTGTTGTAATCTTATAGGTATCTGTGTACTCTATCCCAAGCAGAGGGAGTGTAAGGATTGACCTGTTGTAAAAAACATTAGATCATCAATGGAAGCTATAAAAGAAACAAGTAATATAAGATTGAATAAAATAAATACATCCACCAGTTTCTCCGCAGCATACTAGCGTGAGGTTTAACGTGAAAGCCTAGCCTTGCTGTCGCAAATACTCTACAAAGGAAAACAAATTAAAGCTATTTATTGGAGATTGTGTGACTTTAAGCGACATTTAAGAGGCTGCTTTGCAGAGCTGCTGCCATGTTGTCTAAGCACCGCTGTTTAGGAACCACTAGATCACACAGATGCTGCTTTAACCTTTGAAATAACCACAAACCTCACAGTTCTCAGTCTGACGAAGCTGAGGTTTAAATGCACGTTTCTGTGACCCAGAAATGGGAGTCAAAACAGAGTGAAATTACCTGAACTGATTTGGCTTTTCTTTTTGCGCGCCCTGTCATTATATTCCTCTTGTCTCGCTGTCCTTGTCTTCTTCAGCTGCTTAATAAGGGCAGCAGCGGGGCAGCGTTAAAGCACGCCAGCGCCCCCCAGAGGCCAGAGAGGGTAGCTGATTTTCAATGAATGAACAAACAAATAATGAATCTTTTGACACAAATGATTATTTTATTTTCAGAAAAATAAATATATGATGCAGCTCTATGGCATAGTCATTTTTAAGACATCAAAATTGCAAAAATGCCCATTTTTTAATATATTTTTTTTAATAAAAGAGGAAAAATGTTTGTAATTCAGATTTAAAGGCTTCTCACAACACTGCACCAACAGAGACAGAAACTGCACAAACATCTTTCTGGTTTTCATATCAATACATTCACAGAGCAGAAGACATTTTAATTTGCAGCATCAACATACTGGGAGAAAGTGGAGTTAAATATTTTGTCTGAGGACAATTAAATAAATGTACTTGAAAATTTGGGAAATGAACCAACCATCTATCTGATTAAAAGAACAATTTACTACACGTGCTGGAGAGAGTGTTATCATATATGAAAACTATCTCAGAGATCTTTACTGATCAAATTCATAAGAATGCACAATCTCACAATGAATACTTTAAATAGATTTTTTTTTTTTTTTTTTTTTTTTACAACGGGAGGATAAGTTAAAAGTCAAAGAATATGGCTGAGATTTGAGTAATAACCCTACATATTGCATATAGTGTGCCTAGATAAGTCTTATTATAAAAATAATATGTTTTTGAACAACAGTGTAAAAACGACTTCTTGAGTACATAGAAAACTGTGTAAAACTGCATATAGATTGTCCTAACTTGATAACATGAGGTAGTGAAGAACTGCATTGTTAGATATTGCAAACATCCTAGTAGCTCACTGTGCATTTGCAAATGTCCAAATGTCATTGTAGGAGTGATTAAATCCAAATGGTCTTTCAGATAGACTACAGTACGGAAATCATCAAATTAATAATTTGGCAGCTTCAATGCCTATAAAAATGATCAAACACTTTTCATTACTGACACCATTTAAATGGAGTTTACACATTTCATTGGCTTTAAATAATTTTGAACATAACTTCAGCATAGGTAGGTTTGACAGTCATAGCCTCTTTATCAATTTGGTGTTATGATGCGTCAACGACATGATGGATTGTGTGGTAAATTGTTTTCCTGCTTCAAAAGTCACCCATCTTCATTGTCCACCCATTCCTCTAGTCCTCTGTCTGTGGTTCTTCATCTGGTGTTTCTTCATCCTCCGTGCTCTTCTCTTCCGGTGTCTCTTCATCCTCTGTGTTCCTTTCTTCCTGATTGCTTTTCTGTGTTTCCATAACCGAATTAGTGTTGCTTTCTTCTTTTTTTTCCTCTCTGTTTTCAGCCAGTTGCAGCCAGTTTTTTCTGTTCTTCTTGCAAGCATTCATCAGTGGAGAGCAGGCATCAAACAGTCTGGATACAGCCTGAGGGTCACAAAGAGTAAATGCTTCATGAAGTTCAGATAAGAGCAGAATTTAGGAGAGAAAGGAAGTATGTACAACACCATATGATCAGTCCATACAATCATGCATTAATAAATTCAAGCATGCACTGTACAATGTACATTTATCCAAACGTTCAACACCAATAGCTATAATGCACCTTGTAGAGAGGATAGCAGATCTCGTCAATGTATTCAACTTGCATGTATGGCAGCCGCGTGCTGTTTTCTCTGTTCATTATGTCCTAAGAAGAAAAAGGTATCTGTTAGCTTGAAAACCATAACATTGGAAAAAATACATATATCCTTAGACCTTCTTAAGACCAGTCACACCATGAGCTTTCAGGTGGGCTTGCATCTAATCAGATAAGAGACATATCTCATTTCCACAGTAAGTCCTTTGTCTGCCCAAAACCAGAGATGCCTGGAGGGCATCCTGACCAGATGCTCAACTACCTCAAATGTCCCTTTTTGATGCTGATAAGAAGATACTCTACTCTGAATATCTAATGGATGGATGCGCTTGCCACTTCATATGACCCTAGTGACCCTACAGATTACACCTATTTTTGTCATTTTTAACCATAATATTGTTCATTTGGTCGCTACCATCAGCTAGTAGCTATTTCTTAACATGAAAATGTAGACTGACTAGTAAATCAGCAGATTTGTTTTTTGGATCAGTTCTTTTGTCACGCTGACATTGTTTCATTTCAGCAGATAATTCAGTGAAGTCTAAAATCCTATACTACAAGTAGCAACTCATTCCTAAATGGAGAAAGGGATCCACTTTTTTTTGTTGAGGATCATGACCTCAAACTAGGAAATGAATCATTTTTATCTCTGCTTTTTCACACTTGTATGTTTTTTTTTAATTACCAGTGAGGCAAATGGGACCATAACATATGCAGAAATTAAGTTCTAAGCTGGCAAAATTGAAACATGTCCATCCCTAAAAATGTTGTACATAACAATTATGAACAGAATCAGTGACAAAGTAAAGGTGGAGTTTCAGCATCCACCTAAAAAAAAAGTCTGGCTTCCATGACATGAAGCAAGTTCACTCTGCTTGTACAAGGAGGTAGCATAGCATCCCAAAAATCATGAAGACCTTTTTCTAATATTTTTAAGATATGAAATATATATAAGATGATGAGTTCAGATTTTTTAAACAATAACTTCTCCAGGTTTACTGAAGGTTTTTCAGTGTTTTTCTGGACAATGACTGCTTATTCACTCATTTCAAGTCTAATTTTTTTGCACCTGACCAGTAAAAGAAAGCAAAAAACTTAATGATCTATTTTTTAAGTTACTTAACTCTGACAACAGTGTTATCAAAGCATAAAAAGGCACTTTATTTAAAGGTGGAGTATGTAAGATTTTCAATATTTTCTAAATAAATTAACTAATAAAATAACTACAATCATAATTAGATAGCTTTTTTAACATGTAGGTTCCAGTCTGTCCATATTTGATGCGTTATTAAATTACAAGTCTAATTAATGACAAATGACAAAAAGCACTTTTTTTTTACTGGTAGGCAAACATTTAAGAAGGGTCTTTGTCATTAATTAAACTTGTAATTTAATAACACATAAAATATGGACAAACTGGAACCTACAAGTTTAAAAAACCTATCCAATTATGATTTTAGTTATTTTTTTAGTTAATTTATTTTGAAAATATTGAAAATCTTACATACTCCACCTTTAAAGGATGCTAATCGCATACATGACAACTCAACAAAAGAGCCATTTTAAATCACATCTTTAGGGATTTTCATCCTATTATAACATTTCTTCACATTTCTTTCAGTTGCATTTCTATTTTTTCAGACACTGAATAACAAAATTAGACTTAGTTTAGGAATTTTACATGTTTGCAGTCCTGACGTTTTATTTGTCAGATAAAATCCAGCTGGCAAAACTTACAATGGGCTTGATTTTGAACTCTTCTCTCTCCTTGTCGCCCTGTGCAAAGAACTCCATGGCTACAAGGTTGGCAATCTAAAGGGAGAAAATCTGGGGTTTAGGTAGATTATAACTCAAAACAGTTAAGAGATGAATCATCTAGTTTATATATGACTCATGTGAAAAACATGTTTTGTGACCAACCCTTTGTTGTTCAGGCCAAGGCTTCGTAATAGCAGAGAGGTCACTAGCTGTCATCAGCATCGACCTGACGGGTAAATAGATAACTTAAAAGACACTCTGTTCCATCACACCCATCTCTGTAAAATTCCTTGAATCTGATTTTACCTCAGCAAATCTCTGTGTTTCTGACTGGTCCAGTTCACCTTGCTTTTTTCCGCAAGAGAAAAGAACTCCTTTCTTCTTCTAGAAGAAGAAACGAGTCACAAAAATCAGGTGTCAGAACGAGTCTTACACAAAGCTTAAGTAACAGCGACTTTGAAATGGAATGTTTTGATATATACTGCATGTAGACGTTCAAGTCAGTGGCAAGAATTGCTCTTTTGATCATTGTCAGCACAGTTCTGTGGTCCTCCCTCGACAGATTGGTGAGAATCTGACTCCCCTGGAAGAACATGAAAAAGAATCCCCTTAGTGACCGCCAGAGACTGCCAGGTGCAGAAACTATATGGATTGCAGTTCATTTAATTTGATATTTATGCATTTATTCACTTCTGTGAAAATCTCAGCAAAGACTAAATAGGCTTTTTCGCTTAGCAAAAAAAGAAAAAAAAAATCATTACTCAAAACAGGGAAGATTAGCAGAAAAATGTAAAGGGTTTACAAAAAAAACAAAAATCAGGAATTAAATCAAAACAAATAATAAAAGTCAGATAATCAGGTCTTACAGTATTATTAAGGATGAAGAGGCACAGGTTAAAGTGGTGGTTCTCCAGGGAGGAGTGTCCATACAACTGAGCTAAAGGCTGCTGAGACCTGGGAGAAAACAATGAGGGTAAAAAAGACTAAATTGGCCTCATATTTGTAGTGAGAAACTCACAGTCTATAACCAAATATAAATACAATATTAATGTAGCCTACATATAACTTAATACTTTTCTATCAGAGCAAATCAGAAAAAATGTAAGCAGGAGACAAAATGGTAAGTCTTACCTTTCTATGTAGGAGTTACTAACTCCTCTGTGGTCAATATCATGGTTGAGTGTGGCTATCATCAACGCTAAGATCTCCAAGCGGGAAAATATATTCTGAGATGCAAAGAAATAGTTACCGAAATGAAAATATGTTCAAGTTTGCACTTTTTTATATTTTTAACATTGTAATTCTTCTGTGTGCATACCTTGTATTCAATAAAATAAAGTCCTCATCATTTCAGAAAAAGTTAGGTCTTGTTAGAAACAGCAAAACACGAACAGTGAGCCGGAATAATAACTTCATTTTATGTATTTTCCATGAAAGGATATCTTGTTGCAGGTAATATTAAAGCTACGTTTTGATTTAAAAATCATGTGTCTGAAGACAAACCTTTCAAGCACATATACAAACATGAGCTTGTTCTTTGCAACACAGAGATGGATGAGTTTAATAAATTATGTACATAAAATAAATAATGGAATCATTGAGAGACTGTCAGACAATTAATCTTCCAGGAAAAATGTATCTATTTGTTTTCAAATATCAATGAGAAAAAATGAAAACCTGAGAAAGATTAATATTTCTCATCACTTTGAGTTTATCTATAAAAGAAATGTTTCTGCTCCTGATGCTGTATGTTGATAGTCGAATCCAATATATCCATCCATCCATCCATCCATCTTCTGCCGCTTATCCGGGGTCGGGTCGCGGGGGCAGCAGCCTAAGCAGGGAAGCCCAGACTTCCCTCTCCCCAGCCACATTTGCCAACTCTGCGGGGGGGATCCAGAGGCGTTCCCAGGCCAGCCGAGAGATGTAATCCCTCCAGCGTGTCCTGGGTCTTCCCCGGGGTCTCCTCCCCGAGGGACGTGCCTGGAACACCTCACCAGGGAGGCGTCCAGGAGGCATCCTGACCAGATGCCCGAGCCACCTCAACTGGTTCCTCTCGATGCGAAGGAGCAGCGGCTCTACTCTGAGCCCCTCCCGGATGACTGAGCTCCTCACCCTATCTCTAAGGGAGAGCCCGGCCACCCTGCGGAGGAAACTCATTTCAGCCGCCTGTATACGAGATCTCGTTCTTTCGGTCACGACCCACAGCTCATGACCATAGGTGAGGGTAGGAACGTAGATCGACTGATAAATCGAGAGCTTCGCCTTCTGGCTCAGCTCCTTCTTCACCACGACAGACCGGCGCAGAGCCCGCATTACTGCAGACGCCGCACCGATCCGTCTGTCGAGCTCACGCTCCATCCTTCCCTCACTTGTGAACAAGACCCCGAGATATTTAAACTCCTCCACTTGAGGCAGGGCCTGACTCCCGACCCGGAGAGGGCAATCCACCCTATTCCGGCTGAGGACCATGGTCTCAGATTTTGAGGTGCTGATTCTCATCCCAGCCGCTTCACACTCGGCCGCGAATCGCTCAAGCGAGAGCTGGAGATCACGATCAGATGAAGCCAACAGGACCACGTCATCCGCAAAAAGCAGGGACCCAATCCTGAGGCCACCAAGTCGGATCCCCTCAACCCCTCGGCTGCGCCTAGAAATTCTGTCCATATAAGTTATGAACAGAATCGGTGATAAAGGGCAGCCTTGGCGGAGTCCAACCCTCACCGGAAACGAATCCGACTTACTACCGGCAATGCGGACCAAGCTCTGACACCTGTCGTACAGGGACCGGACAGCTCGTACAAGGGGGTCCGGTACCCCATACTCCCGGAGTACCCCCCACAGCAGCCCCCGGGGGACACGGTCGAATGCCTTCTCCAGGTCCACAAAGCACATGTAGACTGGTTGGGCAAACTCCCATGCCCCCCCCCAGGACCCCAGAGAGGGTATAGAGCTGGTCCACTGTTCCGCGACCAGGACGAAAACCACACTGCTCCTCCTCAATCCGGGATTCGACTATCCGGCGGACCCTCCTCTCCAGGACCCCTGAATAGACCTTACCAGGGAGGCTGAGGAGTGTGATTCCCCTGTAATTGGAACACACCCTCCGGTCCCCCTTCTTAAAAAGGGGGACCACCACCCCAGTCTGCCAATCCAGCGGTACTGCCCCCGATGTCCACGCGATGCTGCAGAGGCGTGTCAGCCAGGACAGCCCCATAGCATCCAGAGCCTTAAGGAACTCCAGGCGGATCTCATCCACCCCCGGGGCCTTGCCGCCAAGGAGCTTTTTGACCACCTCAGCGACTTCAGCCCCAGAGATAGGAGAGTCCACCCCTGAGTCCACCAGCTCTGCTCCCTCATGGGAAGACGTGTTGGTAGGATTGAGGAGGTCTTCGAAGTATTCCCTCCACCGACCCACAACGTCCTGAGCTGAGGTCAGCAGCTCCCCATCTCCACAGTATTGATGGAGCACTGCTTCCCCCCCCTGAGCCGCCGGATGGTGGACCAGAATCTCCTCGAAGCCGTCCGGAAGTCTTTCTCCATGGCCTCGCCGAACTCCTCCCATGCCCGAGTTTTTGCCTCGGCAACGGCCGAAGCCGCATGCCGCTTAGCCCGCCGGTACCCATCAGCTGCCTCCAGAGTCCCACAGGCCAAGAAGGCCCGATAGGACTCCTTCTTCAGCTTGACGGCATCCCTCACTGCTGGTGTCCACCAACGAGTCCTTGGATTACCGCCACGACAGGCACCAACGACCTTGCAGCCACAGCTCCGGCTTTCCGCCTCAGCAATAGAGGCACGGAAAACAGCCCATTCGGACTCAATGTCCCCCGCCTCACCCGGGACATGTTCGAAGCTCTGCTGAAGGTGGGAGTTGAAGCTCGCTCTGACAGGGGACTCAGCCAGACGTTCCCAGCAGACCCTCACAACACGTTTGGGCCTGCCAGCTCTGACCGGCTTCCTCCCCCACCATCTGAGCCAACTCACCACCAGGTGGTGATCAGTTGACAGCTCCGCCCCCCTCTTCACCCGAGTGTCCAAGGCATGTGGCCGCAGGTCCGACGATACGACTACAAAGTCGATCATTGAACTGCGGCCCAGGGAATCCTGATGCCAGGTGTACATATGGACACTCTTATGCTGGAACATGGTGTTCGTTATAGACAATCCATGACGAGCACAGAAGTCCAATAACAAAACACCATTTGGGTTCAGAGGGGGGGGACCATGCCTCCCAATCACTCCCCTCCAGGTCTCACTGTCATTGCCCACGTGAGCATTGAAGTCCCCCAGCAGAACAATGGAGTCCCCAGAAGGAGCACCCTCCAGCACTCCCTCCAAGGACCCCAGAAAGGGTGGGTACTCTGAACTGCTGTTCGGTGCATAAGCACAGACAACAGTCAGGACCCGTCCCCCCACCCGGAGGCGGAGGGAAACTACCCTTTCATCCACCGGGGTAAACCCCAACGTGCAGGCACCAAGCTGGGGGCTGATGAGAATGCCCACACCTGCTCGGCGCCTCTCACCATGAGCAACTCCAGAGTGGAAGAAAGTCCAGCCCCTTTCGAGGGTACTGGTTCCAGAGCCCAAGCCATGCGTCGAGGTGAGTCCAACTATATCTAGTCGGAACCGCTCAACCTCGCGCACAAGCTCAGGCTCCTTCCCCACCAGAGAGGTGACGTTCCACGTCCCTAGAGCCAGCTTCTGCAGCCGGGGATCGGACCGCCAGGGTCCCCGCCCCTTGCTGCCGCCCAGCTCACATTGCACCCGACCCCTACGGCTCCTCCCGCAGATGGTGAGCCCACGGGAGGTGGGGCCCATGTAACCCTTTCGGGCTGAGCCCGACCGGGCTCCATGGGCGAAGGCCCGGCCACCAGACGCTCGCTCTCGTACCCCGCCTCCAGGCCTGGCTCCAGAGGGGGGTCCCGGTAACCCGCGTCCGGGCAAGGGAACATTCATGCCCAGGTTGGTCGTCATCATAGGGGTCTATGAGCCGTGCTTGGTCTGGTCCCTCCCCTAGACACCTGTTTGCCATGGGTGACCCTACCAGGGGCATAAAGCCCCCGACAACATAGCTGCTAGGATCTTCGGGATGCACAAACCCCTCCACCACGATAAGGTGACGGCTCAGGGAGAGGAATCCAATATATATATATATATATATATATATATATATATATATATATATATATATATATATATATATATATTACAACGAACTATGATGATAACAGATGAATTATTATGACACAGATTTTAACTAAAGAGGTCCTGAAGGTGAAGTCAACGTTCAGCTTAAAAAACATGCATGTTAGATTAGATAGATGGTAATAGATGATTAAAAGTCGACACTAGTGAGTGCGGCTCATTTCTTAAATAATTTTTGACTGATTTATGTTTGTCTGTAGTGCAAATGGCACATTGTTTCTGTGATCTGTGCTTATTTCTGCTTTCATTTGACTTAACAAAAACAAACAAACAAATAAATAAATAAAAAACAGAATTGTGGGCCACCACCTTCAAAAACCAAATATATAATGCATGTTCACCTCTGAATCCAAAATCCACAGACCAGAGGTCTCTAACTCTGAATCTGGTTAGCTACCAGCCTGCAGGCTTTAGTGTTTCCCCGCTGCAACACACCTGACCTAATCAATGGCTCATTAACAGGCAGGTGCAGAAGACGACAACAAGTTGTTGGACAACCTTTTCTTTTGAATCAAATAGGTTGTTCCTGGCAAACAACAAAACCTGCAGGATGGCAGCTAATGAGGACAGAAGCTGAAGACCCCTGCCATAGACACCATACTCCATCCTATTATATACATCCTATTAAAACATTCATTGTGCAAATGATGACGGATTATGAAAGAATACAATAATTACAATGTCAGATTACATTTTCAGTAACAGTTTAAATTATACACACAGAAGAAATCACCAAGCAGTTAACATAAAGCAGTTAACATAAGAGAGAGAGGAGAGACCCCTCCACAACGGAGCTCTGCTCAGTTTCTCATCTGAGACAGAGACAGTAAAATAGACTGGAACTGGAAAATACAAGGAGTTATCTAAGGCCTGCTTTTCCTAAGATCCAGGATAGCTAAATAAAGAGTCAGATGAAATCATCTGATCACTAACCTGGAGCTGGTCTGTCGCCATGAGCATGGCAAACATGCTCTGGGCAGTGCTCAGTGCATGGCTCCAGTTGTGATAAGGCACATTGCTTCTGTAGCCACGCCTCACACTCAGGACCCACTGGCACAGGCTCTGATGGGGAAAGGACATGCATTACATGTGGTGAATAGCAGAAAAATGGTCACACGATTTGGGAATCTTTTAAGTAGGTTGTAGTTTTAGTTGTAGTTTTTTGTTTTTTTTTGTTTGTTTGCTTTTGTTTCTAATCTAATTGCAAGTTGGATTTTATTAGCAACAAAGCTTCAAAAGTCTTCAATCTGGATGGATCTTTTCCCATCATATTTACATGATGTTATGGTTCAGGGGTTGGCCAACCCCCGGTTCCATGCTGCACCGGACCTGACCTAAATCATTGGGTAATTAGCAGCTTGCTGTTAAGCTCTGTACAAGTCTGCTAATTAAGTCTGAAATGCGTCAGATATGTTGCAGCAGGGAAACTCCCAACACGTGAAGGACTGCGGCTCTCAAAGACCGGAGTTGGCCACCCCTACGCTGCTTCTCACGTGTTTTAATAGATTCCCAGCATGTTAGTTACCTTATAATCAATGTTAAAATCCTTCACCAAATTAAGATCCAGAAACATGCGAACAGTGGCTTGGGCGGTCCGATCCTCTGGTAAGCCAAAATCCGAGAAGTGGAAGTCTAGAATTTTCATTGACTCAGCGGAGGGAATATTGGCCTCCTGAAAGCAGGAAAAAAGCCAATGAAATATACAAAGATTCAAAATTTTCCTGCCAAACTCTCAGTCAATAAAGTTATTTTCTACCTTTTCCATTGCATAGTGTAAGCTGATTGCCCCTTGCGGACAATTGAAGTGATCAGAATTCAACTGAATAATTTTACTCTTCAATAAAAGGTTCCTTTAAGTAACTCTTAGGCAAATTTAAGAGCCAATAAGGAGTATTTAGATTTCTGCAAGAATGGAAGCCTGTTTATCTCTCCCGAGGAAACTAAATTTACAACTTTCTGACACTGTGATGAAAACAAGTGAAAAAAGGAGAACAGTTAAACACCAAAGAAGTAGACCTTCAAATATTTAGATTGAAAAGAAAAAGATGAGATGTTGAAAATGCAGCTAGACTACAATAAAAAAAGAACAGTTGGTGTTTTATAAATATCTGGGTGGGATAGGCTGAAATTGTGATCAGCTGATCTATAAACAGATAAAAATATTACACTGCAGTTGTTTCTCAGCTGCTTTCATGGGATTCTCTTGCAAAACTAGATTTCAAATATTTTTTTTTCTCATTTGCCAATTAAGAAGTAAAAGATGAAAAATTCAAATCCTGGCTGAGATAGACAAAGACAGTCATTTAAAAGTCACCTGCAGTGCCTGGATTTCCTGCTCAGCTGCAGTGATGTGATAGGCAAGAACCTGAAAAGTTGAAGTAAAGAAACTTTAATACCATGTTTTAGGTTTTTGCAAACATCTGAACGATGAACGAACGATCCAACAGTGAAAATATGCAAAAAAAAAATACACGTTTCAAAGTTTTGCAGCACAGATTTAGTAATCTGGGACAATTCTTGATATGCTGCATCATACTGTTTTTTATTCCTCACTCAGTTCCCTGTTGTAGAGTTATGGTGCTTATTGACCACTCTTTTGCTGTCCTCATCACTCCCAGACATGTGGTCACCCTTCCTGAGTCTGATACTGCTGCAGGTCTTCCTTTATGTTTATTCTTTCCATCTTCGCCCACCACCCTGTGCGTGCTCAGGATGGTGCACACTGAAGCCTGAATGCAATCCACTTTGCATTTTTATGGAACTGGGTTGCATAAACACAATAAATACAAGCTGGACTAATGTGAACTCATGTAATAGATTAGTCATAGATCAATTAAAACAACAACAAGAAAAAACTATATTGTGTGTAATTATTGTTTAAGGTCAGTAATTTTGTATTTAGAATTGGATATAATATAATATATCCTGCAAAGTCACAACATAATAATAATATTAATATTAATAATAATAATAATAATAATAATAATAATAATAATAATAATAATAATAATAATAATAAAATAAAAAAATAAAAAAATTAAATTAAATTAAATTAAATTAAATTAAATTAAATTAAATTTAATTAAATTAAATTAAATAATGAAGCATTAAATGAACTGTAGGTGTAGTAGAGTAGACACTTCTGCTAGGCTAGCTCACCGTGTTGCACTTTGACCTGTCCCACAGTGGGAGGGCCAGTGTAACTTTCTCTGAAAGGGATAAGTTTGTCTTTGTTGGCATTCGCCGTGACAGATGCTTAAGTCTTCCCCAGCTCAAAGCTCAACTTAATGACACGTGGAACACTATCGTCAGTATCACACTACAGACGGCTAAAGGTGGCTGACTTACACGGCAGATTTTCTAGAAAGAAGCCACCCTAACAGAGCAAAGCAAGCAGAGATTGAAGTAGGACAAGGAACCTGTCTATTGGACCGAGAATGACTTGAACAGATTCCTGAGGGCTGATCAGTCCAGGTACGAGATGTTTGGGCCGAACGTTTTTGTGATTATCATCAAACAGGTGAAAACTCAGTTCCTCAGTGCATGACCTGCACTTTTGAGGGACAGTTTGGGATTTTTGCTGCAGGGTATTTTTTCCAAAATCAATGGCATACTCAACTGACATATAAGTAACTCTGACTTGTGGCACAGTGTAACGATGGGGACTAGTTTATCAGACATATCATTGCTTCCAGTCACCCAACATTAACTACACAGAACTTGTTTGGATGGACTTGGCCAAAGTGGCATGGGGAAAGGCTGCAACAAGCAACCCTGAAACGCTTCCTACCTGCATGCTCACGATTTGTAGAACTTTGGTCAAAGTCAATTATGATAATTTTGAGGAACCGAAGATTATGTTGTTTTGTCCTCTTGCACTCCCTGCCGGCACTGAATGTTAATAAATCTATCCTAAAACCAAAGCTGTGCTGCAAAGTTTGCACTTTTAGGGTTGGGACAGCAAATCTCTCAGCTGAAGATATGAATAGTATAATGATATGATGAGATAGTTCCCTCACCTCCTGTGTGACTTCTATACTGGCCCTCCGCACCTCAGTGATCTGCACCGCCTGAACATACTGTAAAGCCAAGCCACAGTACAAAGCCAGGTCTTCCAGGAGGCGCTCATCGTATCGATTAAAGGCTTCCAGCTCACCCGAGTCTTTGCTCCGTTTGTTCATGAGCTGACACACAGCTAAATGACAACGCAGGAATAGAGGGTTAGGCAGTGGTGATGAGGAAATATGAAGGATCAGACTGACCCACTCTTACTTTGGGATATTATCCAAGCAAAACATGCAGCTGTGATGCCAAACTGTCAATAGAACAGCGAAGAAAACCAAAAGTAAGAAGACAAGAAGAGTCTCAAAATTGAGTCAGATGTCTATGACCCCCACCCCACCCCCCACCCCCCCACCCTCCTGTCAGAGGGGCTTTTCTGGGAACTGCTAAGGAGAGGTACAATCCAACCTGGGAATAACTTCAAACTTAAATACCTACATCATGCAGCCCAATACAAGATTTCCCAATTCATTGACAGGAGTAAAGTCCCAGCTGATCTGAGCATCAGGTAGCTCTCATTTTGTCCTCTTTTCAACCATCTAAAATATGATTACATCAGCATGTTGAAAATGTCAGAACCACTCAGATAACATCTTCAGTTAGAGTCAGAAAGAAAGAGGATCATATTCAGTACACTGCTGTGATTCTGAAAGTTCACTTTACATTGGTAGGTGCCATGAAACCACATTCTTTTTCTCCTTGCTGTTTTCTGTCAGTGATAATTACATAAAATAGACCTGACCGGAAGTGGGTTGACATGGAAATCTTGGATTAACTGTTTCCTCCACTTCTCTTTAGGGATTTTGTCACTTGTTCATGAACATATGTTCTATAATGAAGTTAGCTAAATATAATGCCCGCTAATCTTGTAGCAGAAGACACCAACACAAAATTACTTTTGTGTAACTCATGGATGCCAGTAGCAATGGTTATGATTCAGTCATAATAATAATAATAACAACAACAACAACAACAACAACAACAACAACAACAACAACAACAACAACAACAATAATAATAATAATAATAATTATGCTTGTTACAGCTTGCCATTGAGCAAAGTGGGGAAAATAACAGCAAGTCTGTTTTACAAGATGAGTTTTTAGGGGGTAAACAAGTGTCATAAGAGGGATTTTTGAACTGTTAGCAGCTGCTATTACAGTAAAAGAAGTTGGGAAGTATTTATAACAGCAACTCTACAAATTAGACTTTTTTTTTTTACCCCATTAAAACCATTTCTGTCTCATGAGGTGAGACAGTTGGATCAACTCTAAGTGCCCCTTTAGAATGGATGTTATGCTAGCAAAAAAGAACTGAGAAATGGCTGCCTGACTTTTATTGTCTGATGGCAAAATTGTTTCATTCATAACCATAAGCCCCAAGCCCCAATAAAAGCACAGGGTTGCTTAGGACTACCACTGCTACATTCTCTTAAAAGAAAACAAAAAAACTTGCTAAAATAATAATTTTCTGTTCTAATAATTCCAAAATCCTACTTTTATTCCAATAACCATCTTCTTGACATCATTCTTTATGTCTACAGCTACAAGCTTGAATGCATGTCTTTTTAAAAAAATATCTTCTTGGTGCATTTCAAAGAGTAATAGTTTGTAACATGAAACCACGAGGAGAGATAACAGATGAGTAATAAATCCTTAATATCCAGTGGTGCTATTCAAAAGAGGAACTTACCGATAACGTTTTCAGACCTCTCGTTCCTAACAGGGCAGCAGATGATACTCCTTATTGATTCCTCAGAGCTCTTGGCCATATTAAGTGTCTCCATGGCAATCAGTGTTCGACAGGCATACGACGGATCCACGTCGCTGATGTCATGCTCCCTGAAAAGTAATGCTCTCATTTGGTATTAAATGGCAACAGCAAAAACAGGAAGAAAAAAATGATCGATACGAGGGTCTTTCTTGGTGTGCAGGAAGTACCTTCTGTAGATCTGGCAACTTGATCCAAGCTCCTCACACTCTAAGTGTATCACACGTGAGAATGAAATCTATATTAGTTGCCAAAAACAAGATATATAGAAAAACATCAATTCTGCGTTACATAAGAAAAGGTTTGATAAATAATTTTGTAAACAAACAAAATAATAATTATTCTTAAAGGGATGATGCACCTCCTCCTCAGGGACTGATGCCTGATCACCGGGGATAAAGATGGTGCAATACTGAGCGTGTGTGAAGGGCATGATAGTAGCAGCCATCTTACTCAGCAGAACCTCAAAGGAATGATGCTCCCTTGATAATACTTTTGCCATCTCTATTAAAGCCTGACAAAAAACACACACACGCACACACATTTAAATCTAGAGTAATAAATAAGAAATAAAATGGACATTTATCCAGTCATGCGGGGCTGAGCTACCTGGCTGCGTTTAGCCTCTTGTCTTGAGCTTTCATACAGCTGAATATTATCCAGAACCATCCCCAGCACATCCATATGATTTAACAGCACCTGACCAGTAAAGTTCAGTCAAATTTAATAAAGCTGTATAGTTAGATGATAGCTTAAAAATGGAATTAATGAAATGAATGAAAATAAAAAGCCATAAAACAGACAAAAACAAAAACAAAAACGATCACAAAGCCAAACTTCTGATCACCTTTTCATCCATGTTGGTAAATGCAGAGAGTGAACCATCACAACCGTTCCTTTTGTTGATCATTACCACTACACCAACCACCTATCCACAAAAAGAGGACATTCTTTTATGGCTTTACAACCGAGATAATAATGTCTGTTAGCAACTACCTGCGAATTATCCCATAATACTGCAAACATATTCAATATGATGATTAACATCAGCCATGTGCAAATAGAAAATAGCACAACATGCTATACATACACCCCAAAATCATTACAACGAACTCTACCTCTCTCCTGTGGTTCTTGATGGGTATGCTCAAAACAGTCCTGATCTTTGATGACTGATTGCTATACACGTTAAATCTGGGGTCCTGCAAGGGAAACACAGAAAGCATGTTTAGATAACGCGTCAGATTAGCACATCACTTAAATATGCTTAAATTAAGCATTCAGGCTTGCACCGTGTAAGCATGTAGGACATGTGCATGTAACCTCTGTGTCTTTTAGACCTTTGATTAATCTGGTAACAACAGATTTTAACACCTACCCTAATTTATCGTTATCTAAACTAATGTGTGCTAAAGTGACCGCATCGATATTGCTCATCGGCCTAGGAAATACCAGTCCACACCCATGCTGTCTACGGATTAACTCTGTCAGTAATTGGCCTTCGTCCCTAATGACATTGCCGGTGAAAACGAACAGGCTGAAGACTGTACCAGTTGTAAGCCTTTTAGTGAGTTGGGCCATTGTCGCTCATTATGCAGGTGTGTGTATGTGTTTGGGTGTGCTAGGGAAGTACGCACTGCACTTCAAGACGGCACATCACCATCTTAGTAGCCTAATCAGAGCTTTATCAGTGGAAGTTGTCTCTAAAAGGATTAAAAGTGGCTGCATCATGTGGGAGTCCCTGGCACGCTCCAACAGGCCACAAAACAACCACGCTGTCACCTAAAATCAGGCCACAGGAAGTGTGCACACTTATCCCTGATTTTAAATCCCCAATTTCCTTGAACAACTTTGTGCTGTGCGATGAGAAAAAGCTTACCACAAACTGCAAGTCGTGACTTCTACAAGAAGATTTACCTCAGATGCATCCCTGAGGTTCATCGCTGAACCCGTAGCCAACACGTATTCCATGACACCCTTCAACAGCTCCTGATGTGCATGACTGCACAGGCTGCTGTCGCTCAAGCATCCGGTTGTTGTTAAACTGATCACCTCCTCCAGGTTGCTCCTTCCACCAGAGTCTTTTCTCACAAGTGACAGGCTGCCACCCTCAGCTACCAGCAACTCTGCTACGTGATTGACAGCTCCCTGGCAGAGCTCCACAACAGATCCCATTCCTCTTAGGCCTCCTCCCAGCAGCCCCATCATCCACGTGCAGCCATCGCCGCGACCACAGGCAGTGGTCTTTGGAACAACGGGCGGCAGAACTTGTGGGCCATAGGACGCGCTTGGGGAGCAGGGGCAAATGGGAGAAAGGGGACGGCAGGAGGGAAAACTCAAGCGAGTGGTGCGAGGAGATCTTGGAGAGTAAGGGGGGTGACACAAGTGTTCTGCCCACTCAGGGGCCATGAGGTTAGAAGTGATGGGGTTGAGCCTGTCTGGTGGTGAGGAGATGTCCAGGTGGGAGCTGGTTACTGGGGCGGAGGTTCTGCGATGAGGGGACATCATGAGGAGAGTGGAGTGTTCCGAGCTGCTCCTGGGAAACCTGGGGCTCAGTGGGGGCATCTCTGGTTGGAGACCACTCACCCTGAAATCAGTCAGCAGTGGCTTACATGCAGAGGCGCCATATGGGGGGGAGGAAGTTAGGAAGATTCTAAGGGCCCCATGACTTGATAGGGGCCCAAAAAGATTTACAAACTATATAAGAAAATCATTAAACCTTAATTAAAAATAATAAATACTTTTTTTCAAAGGTTGTGATGAAATATAGCGGTTATATAAACTGATAAACCATTTATATAAAAATAACCTAGTTAGATGTATGCACTGTGATTTAACCCTTTATAGGGCCCTCAAGAAAATACCTTCAAATTAGAAATTTTAACCTAAAATTGTCCTTCTGCTATGAACAAAGACCTCCATTTTGTTGTTACATTAACACAAAACAAAAACAAAAAAAGTTTCATGCTGAATATAAAAGAAGACAAAGTGATCAAAAATAGTCACTTGCCCCATAAAGGGTTAAACACAGCCCTAGATCTTTATTATTCCCATGAAAAGGTTTTTTTTTTGTTGTTTTTTTTTAATCAGCTTGAAGCAACAGAAGCAAAAACAAAAATCTAAAATTTACGATTAAGTGGTGGGGTCTATGCCGTTGTCTTTCATTGAACCCAAAATTCCTGGCAGCGCCCCTGCTTAAATGAACTCACTCTGTGGTAAAGCTTAAAAAGATTTTAAAAAATCTAAATAAAGAAAATAAGTACATGACAAATGTAAAAAGGGCATATTGTTTTATATCATTATAATAAAAACTTAAAGCAAGTTCCTGCAGATTTCAGGTGTCGGGAAGGAGAGAAGAGCAAGCAGCAACTTACACCGAAGTTCTGCGTGAAAAGTACGCCCTGGTGAAATCGGAGTGATCATCCAGCCATGCCTGGTCGCTCGACGTATCGCCTCCAAAATTCTCGCTTGGCATCCTGGATCGAGGACTCCACAGAGGAGAAAAGAGCCATCCCGACCCTTGGACCATGGGCGAGTCGTTTACCGCTACCCTGCGGAAAGACCTCTCCAAGCCACCGTCAGAAGGCTGAGATACCCCGGGAGTCAGGCGGCCAGGCTCCATGAGCGCCGGTGCTTCAAGGCAGAGGCTGGCAAGGCATCCTCCAGTCCGTGGACCGCAACAGAGAAACACCTGTCTGCTCCGAGGCTGTTTAACGCTGTTGCGTGAAGGTAATCCTCTGACCTTTATTTAGCCCAGCAAGTCTGGCGCCACAGGTTTACCCAGAACAGGGAACCGATTTAAACTTCAGCACAGAATTAATGGATTGAGTGAAGGCTCAGGCTTTGTTGCATCAGGAATTGGCCCGTCATTCTAATTTTATCAAGTGGATCCGACTACCCTGAGTGTTCGATATAGGGCTCAGTCGACACTGACACCGCAGAAGTCTTTAGTCATTCGTCATGTGTTTATATAGGCAGGGGCGGACTATGACATTTTCAATTGGGGGGGACAAGGCAGGGGAAAAGTGGAATGTTTAGGCTGTTTTATTTTATTTTATTTTATTATTTTTATTATATTTTATTATTTTCATTTTATTTTTTATTTTATTTTATTTTATTTTACTAGTAAATAAACATGATGAAAATTTAGAAAAGCAAAGAGCAAATTACATATTTTTTTTTAAATGAGTTAATTACTGCGTTGTATTATTTTAATCACTACTGCATTGAGATTTGTGCCAGTCATAACTTTGATCAGTTTTTCTTCAGCATTTCTAGGTAATTAGCTTTGCACACTCATCATATCTTGTTGTTTAATGACTTTTACATCATCGTAATAAAATGGAAAAAGTTTGAGCAGACAAATATGACAGTTGGTAGGATGATCAATACAGCTCAAAAAAAAAAAAAAAAAAACCAAACCCAAATTTTGGTTGTGTTGAGAGATAATTTGTTGTTGGGACACCACTTGACCAGGTGTTCACCCTCCTGTCTGTAGGAGGTTATTGTTGATGCATCCAACCACTGTAGTATCATCTGCAAGCTTTACTATGGTGTTGGAGGAATAGACCTGTTCCCTGTCTTGGGTCAAGAGAGTTAAGAGGACTAGACTCATTATGGTTTTGTATCCTGATATTCTGTGGGCTGTTGGTTAGGAAGTCCACGATTCATGTGCAGAATAAGGTGAGGTTTAAAGAAAATGCTCAACACCTAGTAACAGAAATTAGCTGAATAAGCAACATTTGCCCCAAAATCCTTATGTTTTTTTTATTGCATAATTAAAAAAAATCTTTAATTAAGACAACTGTTTTGCCATTTATGATGAGTAAGAAGTCATTTGTACAAATCCAAAAACATTGTCTTTAAACAAAAAGTACATTTAACCATCAAAATATGCTTTTATATGAAAATTATGGATTTTTTTTTGCCCTCAAAGAATTTGCAAACACTGCCTGTTCAGCTACAGTTTAAGACCACTCAGCATTGAAGGGCTCCCTCTGCTGGTCCCACATGCTCCTCACCACCTGCAGTGGGTGGAACCACCAGTCACAGCTGCGCTGTGATAGGCCGGTCCATGAGGAGGAGGCTGCCATGACACAGTGGATGCTGCACAGAATCCACAGCATCAGCAGGCATCGGTCTTCCATCCTCCTCGCTATCCCTCTCTCTTTCTCTTTTTTCTCCTCCTTTGCCTCTCCTCTTCATACCACCACCACCCTTGCTCTCTCTTTTCTGTTCCTTCTCCCCTCCTTTCGACACACACACACAGGTCTGCCCGAGCACACTGCAGCAGAGGACCAAGCACACACACCAGCAGCAGGAATAGCAGCAGCAGCAGCAGCAGGCGGACTGGTAGGTGCGCTGAGGCCTGCCTCAATCCTTCCTGCAGCACAGGCAAGACATCGCATTCTCCTTTGATCTCCGTCAAGGACTATCTATTTGAGATGTGTATGTGTGTGTGTGTGTGTGTGTGTGGGAAAACTACCACACCCTGGGATCATTTACTACCACAGGGTGAATGATCCTCATGCAGTCTTCATCCTGTACTTATTTCTGTATGCATCCGGAGGTTACGCAAGGCTTCATTTGTGTTTCTGTTCCTTCAGTCTGCATCACAAGGATTTGCTCCAGAGGCCTTCTACACACGTGTCTTTGCCAACCAGTGTGTTTAATGATTAAGCATCATTTGGTATGTTACGTGCATGTACTGACAACCTACTTAATGACAACGCTCTTCTTTCCTTCCCAAATCCATCTTCATCACCAGCCTCTCCATCTGTTTTGCTCCCCACCTCTCTTCCTAGTCACTTCCCTTCTTCTTTCATAAACCCCTGTTTCCTCCCTCTTCATCTTCTCCTCACACCTCCTCTCATTCTGGCCAGCCGGTTTCCCAGGATGCCTTGCTTCAGGCCGCTCTGGTAGGCCCTAGCAGCATGGGCGGAGGCTGGGCAGGAGGAGAGATCACGGATTGGACCCTTCCTCTCAGGACGGGCGCACTGGCGGGTCACCCTCCTTCAGCTTCAGATGGGCGAGGACGCTGAGAGCCCCAAGATCAACCACACCTTTCTGCGAGACTACGTCACTGAAGGTGAGTCTCTGGTTCGCAACTTTTGTGCTTTATTATTTATGTCTTCTTCTCCTTTCTTCTTCACCCGATTCTGTTTATTACCTCTGTTTATTACCAGCTGATGTCATCTCTACGGTTGAGTTTAACCAGACAGGGGACCTTCTGGCCACAGGGGATAAAGGTGGCCGAGTGGTCATCTTTCAAAGAGAGACTGAGGTCAGACTACTTTTCAGTGACCACAACTCAGTACTCAGTACTCAGTCTTAATCATGTTCACGTACATAGATTGTCATTTAAAATAGCATTTTTGTCACACTTTTCAGACTAAAGGGGAGTCAGAGGAGGCAGGGGAGACAGGGGATTCTGGAGAGTACAATGTCTACAGCACCTTCCAGAGCCACGAGCCGGACTTTGACTACCTGAAGAGTCTGGAGATAGAAGAGAAGATCAACAAGATCCGATGGCTGCCACAGCAGAACGCCGCACATTTCCTGCTCTCCACCAATGGCAAGAAATACTACAGAGACATGTGACCAAAGGATTTAAAATAATTTTGAAGGACATATTCACGCAGGGGATCAGTTTAAAAAAACACCTTGCTCCTCATCCTGAAATGTATTAAGTCCGTTTTTATCTTATATTACCCTGTTAGGATGAAATGACATCCAGCTGAACAGTCTAAAATGATCATCTTGCTTTCTTAGACTGCAAGAAATTTCTTGTTTTTATTCATTTGTCAGTTGTTTGAGTTGTCCAAAAGCCCATTCCTGATGTTAATATCCTGCTTCCTGTCTCAGATAAGACCATTAAACTGTGGAAGGTGAGTGAGAGAGACAAGAGACCAGAAGGCTACAACCTGAAAGATGAGGAGGGACGGCTCAAGGATATTTCCACCATCACCTCTCTGCAGGTACAAGGACACACATGTGCACACATAGATTTTGTTCAGTCATCTGTGGATCAGGTTGGCATTCAGTGAGCAGACCTGTCGGTTGCCTTTTACACATTTGTGATGTTTCTCTGGGTGAATGCTGACTCTGGTGTCCTCTGATGCCCTTTCTTGTCTTCCTTGTTGCATTCCCAACACTTTCTTTTTTTCTTACCTTCAATCTTCAACATGTCTCTGTGTAAGGTGCCAGTGCTGAAACCAACAGATCTGATGGTGGAGGTTCGTCCCAGGAGGGTATTCTCAAATGGACATACCTACCATGTCAACTCCATCTCTGTCAACAGCGATGGGGAAACCTACTTGTCTGCCGATGACCTCCGGATCAATATGTGGCACCTGGGCATCACAGACCGCAGTTTTAGTATCCTTTGGAACTCCTGCGGACATTTTTTTATCATCCTTTTGTTTTCTGTTTTAATACTAGGATCATAAACATCATCTCCTATTTTGTCTTTGCTCAGTATTTGTCTGTTGCTCGATCCATCACTGTGGGCGATGCTTCTCAGGTGTCACAGAGTATAATATACCCAAACCTGCACGGAAGTAAGATCTTTCGCTTCTCTTTGAATGGTTAAAAATAAATTTCTGCAACCAGAAGAAAAATCCACAAGTTCATGTCAATCAAGTTCAAATATATTCACATATATCTAAATATTTTCCCCAAAGAAAATGCATGTAATGTGATGATACTTTGGTTGCATGTAAACCACAAACAGCTGTAAGTGTGGCAATATTTCTTCCACATCTTTCAGAGTTTTGTAGATTATTCTGTCACAAACAAAATTCACTTGTGTTCTTCTTAATCCATCTTTAAAGCCTAAAGCAAGCAGTACATAACTACTGTATGATTTGATATGTTTCAGCGCGAGAGATGTGCACTGCCCTGAAGTGTGTGTTCAGCTCAGGCTGGAGCATGCTACACTGGCTGCCGTTAGTGTTTTCCATTCAAATGGAAGCTGACCCAGAAAATCGTAGAAGCATCCATGGAGGAGACGAGCCTAAATAATTTACTCAGCAGTACACTTTCTACTGAACCACATAGGACTACCACAAATAGAACAAAGTGAGAAGCAGAGTGTGCATGCATAGTGGAGGATGGGAGGGGCGCATTATTTGGTTGTGATTATGAACTTTGGCATGACGAAACAACTGAATCGGACTGAAAAATGAGAAAGTCGTTTGAAATTGGCGTGTTTGAGAGCATAAATGCAGCCATCCCTAGATGTTTTGTTCCTTTATGGGGCTTCTTTTCAGATATTGTTGACATCAAACCGGCCAACATGGAGGATCTGACGGAGGTGATAACAGCTGCAGAGTTCCATCCTCAGCACTGCCACTTGTTTGTGTACAGCAGCAGCAAGGGAACCCTGCGCCTCTGTGACATGAGAGCTTCGGCACTCTGTGATAAACACACCAAACGTGAGCTATGAGCCTTTTATTTGTAATGACATTTGAAATCACTGAAATGCAACTAACCACTGTGTGTCTGATCAGTCTTCGAGGAGCCTGAGGATCCAGGGAGCCGTTCCTTCTTCTCAGAGATTATTTCCTCTGTGTCGGATGTCAAGTTCAGCCACAGTGGACGCTACCTGCTGACAAGAGACTACCTCACCGCAAAGGTGTGGGACCTGAATATGGACAAAGGCCCAGTAGAAACCTACCAAGTAAGATAGTGCTGTTCATGTCTTTTCTTGAGTTCAAAATGCATCTTTTTATTTTAAACTATAGTAAAGTCCTTCGTTATTAAACTAAACTGCATGAATTGTTTTTTTCTTTTGGGTACTGCCACTGGATATTCTGTGCCTCATTACATGAGCAAAACAAGGAGGCGTTTGGGATTCACGTAGATTTTCTACCCCTGCAGTGTTACAGAAGTTTTCTCAGAAAACTAAAGCTGACTCTCCACTCCGTCTCCAGGTCCACGAATACCTGAGGAGTAAGCTGTGCTCCCTATATGAGAACGACTGCATCTTTGACAAGTTTGAGTGTGTCTGGAACAGCTCAGACAAGTAAGTGGCTGCTGGGAATGGATAATGAACAGTATATGCAAGTGCATTTGAAAGCTACGTAGGTGATCCTGTCTGTGCTTACTGGGATTTTCTTAATGCCTTTCCTCTGCCATTCCCTGACGTTTAAATCAATGTCAGAGACAAGCTTTGCAGATGTCAAATCAATCCTACTGCCCTTAGTTTTTGATTTCCTTTTCTAAGTCTTCATCCTGCCATTCATCCTTTCCTCTTCTCTGATCCAGTGTGATCATGACGGGGGCGTACAACAGCTTCTTCCGGATGTTTGACAGGGAGACGGGCCGAGGCGTAACCCTTGAGGCTTGGCGGGAGAGCAGCAAGCCTCGGGCTGTGCTGCGCACCCGCCGTGTGTATACCGGTGGCAAGCGTCGCCGTGGCGATGTGGGCGTCGACAGCCTGGACTTCACCAAGAAAATCTTGCACATGGCTTGGCACCCGTCTGAGAATATAATCGCTATAGCCGCCACAAATAACTTGTACATCTTTCAGGACCGTGTCAATGCCGAGACGCAGTGACGAGAACTTTGGAGGACGGAATAATTTTATCTAAATGTTACTGAATTAAAAACTCACAAATATTTGAATGTGGAACTGAGAGCTTTTAAGAGAACATTATGTCAGGCTGCATCACAACATACAGATATGCAGCCTGTTAAGATCAGATTAATGACAAAATTGCAAGACTATTTATTATATCTAACTTATTTGATCTTCATGGAAGGTGTATAATCATTTTTTTTTCCAAGACTGTGGCCATCAGGACATGTTTTTCTGCACTCTTTTCCCACTTTTTGAAGATGTTTGCATCAATTTCCCAAGTTAGGGGCAGTGAATGAGGTGCAGGGACACCTCTCCATCTCCAGTGACTCAGTACTGTTGATCACACAATGCTTCACCGCTCACTAATGTTCTCTTTTCACTACAAAAAGACAGCGAAGTGCTAGTTAGCATCAGAGAACAAGTTACTGATGCTGCAAAACGTGCATACTTGAGACAGCTGAGATGACTTTACCAGACAAAGCATCAACATCTAAGCATTTCGAATGTGGAAATGTGGAATGTGGTGTTGTTGTATAGTTCCTCACAACATAATTTCCTCTTTTTCGCTTTTGAGCAAAAGCTGAATCCCTCCTTCAGAGCAGTGCTCCTGGAGATTGCACGCATAACTGACCCATAATCTTTGCCCTATTCACTTTGCAATAATAGCACTAATAAGGGCAGTGCAGTAGTATTTCTGCTTTAAAACATGAGCTTTTCTTCTACAGGTCACACACAATCTTTTACACTCAGCTGTAAATATTCTGTACTTATTTCCTTTTCTTTGTTTTTTCTCAAGTTCTAGCGCTTTGGTTCCAGAAAGTCGGCAGATTTTGCTGAGAGCAACATAAATGAGCCTAAGATCTCGTTTATGGAAACATTTTGGAATCGAGCGATTTCTATGTGAAGCAATCCATAGATGGTTATTGCTAGCTACAGAGTGTATTTGGTTCTAATTTCAGTATATGAAGAATTTGGTGTCTACAATCTACATCCATACGTGTTGAATCATGAAGGAAGGCTCTTTGTTAAAGTTGAGTTCACCAATGTTTGCTTGGCAAATTAGTGTTCAAACATTAAAAAAGACAAAAAAAAAAGGTTACTTGGGATTCTGTGTGCAGAACAGAAATGAACATAGTTCATTTTATGATGAGTAAGCACATTTTGATAAGGGTTTTCAGACCCAAAGGAGAAAAAATGCACATCGTTTATAAACGAAAGCCCTGATTCAGCTCATTTAAATGGCTCCATTTGTGTCGAGTGTGTTTGAGGGTCAGAGGTGATCATCAGTGCAATATCTCTTTATGTAAGTCACTGAAAAGTCTTTTCATGTCCAAATTATAACGTCAAGTGAATTTCTCATACTGTATCACAGCTGTCATTACGTATACCTCACAATGCTACACGCTACTCTGGAGTGGGACACTGAAAGCTGAAGGTGCGCGGCTTTAAGGGGACGCCATTGTTGGACCGAACTGCTTGATAGGATTGCATTGCTTACAGTAAAGTACTTTGTGACCTTGGTCCTGATGGAATTACTGTTAAGTGGTCCAGATTCCAATTGTAATCAGTAAAGAAAGAGGTTAATAGGTGGAGCTTCTCATCGCACCTTTTCAAGATCTAAAATCTGATGGGGCGCTCGTGGTTCACTCATGTAAACCTTAAATCTCAGTCGAAGGTGAAATTATCACCAAATCTGTTTCAGCCGTCTGATTTCTCCTCCTTTTTCTTGAATGCAGACACATTATCGCTCTAATTGGTTTAACACAGGGCGAAACAAATATAACAACCTATAAGAGAAACGTTTGCAGAGTAACCGGCCACCAAAAGCATCCAGCAGAGCTCAGGCCTCCAGAGGTGAAGTGTAGTTTAGCCAGTTTTAATCGCATCATAACCACCATCACATAAAACCAGAGGTAGGACTTTTGTTCCGGATCACAGCAGCAGCAGCATGTTGCCATTACTCAGTGCTACTTGCGTGTATATCTATCATACTTTAAAAAAAAAGAAGAAAAAAGTAAATCTAAGAGTACAAAAACCTAACACAAATGAGGTGAATGAAAGGAATGTGCATTAATAAAATTATATAAAAATATGATGAAAATGTGTTGGACTTTTTTATGTCAGTGTCCCTAAATGTGGTAGGGACACAGACCACATGCCCCCCCTCCACCTTTTTCCTGTCAAACTACGCTGACAAAAAGGCCACAAAGGCCCAAAATCTATTGAAAAAATTAACAAAAGTGTCAATGTGTGTATCAATGCTTGTATAATTTCAGATACAAGCATTGATTTTAGTTTCGCTTTGAACAAGTGAAAATTGAATTGAAACTAATTTGATTCTACTTACTTAAACAAGACATTTGGGTTCAATGAAAAGTGGATAAACAGATTTCTTATAATTTACTTTAATGACCAACAAATGTCAGATGTTGACATGATTTTTTGAGGGAATAAAAATGAATCATTTAACATGTCATCAGTTTCGTAAATTTCATTAATATGTTCATGATTTAGATTCAATTTAAAACCTGATTTAATTCTGTCAACTCTGTGAGATCATATCAGTGTTATCTGCTTATGTACTGCTCTGTTATGGCAACATTGACTGCATGTCTGCACATCAGCGCTGTCTGAGTAGGAAGAAGGATCAGATGATGAGCTGGTCTGGTGTTTGTATTGGGATGTCCCACACAGAAACAGGCAGAACTATCAGTTCATTTATACCATCTTAACTATTTCTAATTTGTGGTTGTTGTTATATGATCATGTAAATACACTTCTTGTTCCTCAGATTAAATAACCCCCCCCCATAAGAGATTTTAATAACACTTTAATAATAATTGGCAGCCCAATTAACTGTCGCATAATAAAAACACACTCACATTCACAGTATATAAGCAGTAATTACCATACATAAAGGTTACATTTAAACATGGTTTATGACTGTTTAACAATGTCCACATGTAAAAATGTGTCAGCTTCCTGACAATACAGTCAGGAGACGGTCTGGATTTGACTGTTTATGTCTGTTTGTCTGCACAAACAAATAGAAAATCATTCTCTTTGTTTACTTTTCATCTCAAAAACTCAAAATCCCAGCGTAACCTTTGTTTCCATGTTTGGAAACACATTATTTTATTTTCAGCTTTTAACATAAATGTTTCTTCATGACATCAGAAACAAACTAAACAACAAAACAAACCACTTCAACTGATATCAATTACTCAGTTTGGAATGAAAAAAAAAAAGTCCAAAAGTTTTTGAATGCAAGAGATGCTGTCAACAAAAGGGGGGGAAATGTAAATGTGGAAGGGGTTTGGCCAAACATTATGTACTGATATATTAATCTCTGGACATCTGTTATGTCATCTCTCATGTCTGACTTTGTGGCACAAACTATTTTTGGCAGACTTACTGCAAACCTTAAAATATTAAATCTGTGCTTACAAAAAGTAATGTGAACTGATTAGGACTAAGATATCAGAAGACTAGAAAGTAAGGAAAAAGAAAAGATTATTACATCAATGTACATTATTTTTGGACACTGGTAAAACTCATAAAAATATTTCATGTTGTTTATATAACAGGTAAGATTGAAAGTGGTGGTTTGTGAATTGAATTTCTTTAAAATACAAACTGTCTTTTTCAGGGACCTGAAACACGTAAATGCTTTGTTGTTATTTCTCTACCAATTAAAATCCACCTGTGACTTTCACATTGGGAAGCTGTGCAGCAAAAAGACAACACAGTCCAAAGAGCTCTAAATAAAAGGTAAATAGCCCATTAGAGGCTGCAATACCAAAACAAATCCACCATGAAACTAATATAAAAAAAAGTGGACTCTGGTGAGGTACCAGTCCAAGCATTTTTACAACTAACTTATCTAAACAATTCAATTCAATTCAACTTTATTTGTATAGCGCCACTTCACAACAATGTTGTCACAGGGCACTTTACATACACGAATCAACATACACATCACTTTGAGCCAATTCATACATATCCTATAATAGAAACCAACTGATTGCATTGAGTCATGACTTCGATCCAATCCCCCATCCTGAGCTGCAAGCGGCGACAGTGGGAAGGAAAAAAACTCCCCTTTAACAGGAAGAAAACATCCGGCAGTCACTGCAGACATTAAAAAAATCAGCCTCTGAGCCAAATCCGGAGTAAAAGTGATCCATTTTCAAATTTGAGTTTTATTTTTCCAGCTGGATTTGCCCACAAGCTCTCCATGGGATGAAGATCTGGGGATTTTCCAGGTCCTGCACCAATGGTAACCTAATTTAGCTGACTCCTCAGCAACCAAAAGATTCTCAGTGGATGTCCTGAATCCTTCCCCACCACCGCTGAACGTCTCCTTGAAGTTTTTAATGATGTGGAACATATTTCTTTTGGTGCAAAAGCCTTTAGCAGTAAATTTTCTGCATGCAAGACCCCTTTTTATGCTCAGCAATGACTGAAAGAGTTTCTTTGAAAGATACAAATGCTTGCAGATTAAAAAAAATTATTTCAACTCCCAGTTTGGTGTTTAATGCAACTAAATGGGACTTCAGCTGACTTGTATCACTCACACCTGTGTCAGTGATATGAAACCAAAAGGTTGTTGACTGACTCGTCTGTAGCAGAACCAAAGTCATATAAATATTGCTATTCTGTAATTAACATTGATTTCAATACAGTAAATTCCTTAGAATTTGGAAATATGATTGAATCCCCCTTCTATTTAAACTCTTTATTTTATTGTTTCTTTTCTAAATTTGCTCCAGTGTCCAAAACCAAAATGATTATAACTGTTTCTATATTATGATGAAAGTTGTTTATTCTGACATATGATTCATTTAAAGAATATCTCTGTCCTAAGAAAAAAAAGCTTTTTTTCCGATTTAAAAAAAAACAATTGCAAAAACATATAGAGGTCCTGTACATGCAAAGATTTTCACAGTATACACATTCAATTTCTAAATACAAATAAACTCATGCATTGCGAAGATGAAACGTCTTTGCACAATCAAAATCTACAGATCTATATTAGATCAATATGTAAAACTTAATTTAAACTGAATTTGGATTATTAAAATCACATCATAAGGGAGAGGATGAAGATGAGGTTAAGAAATGTCCTGATTTCTTTCTAATTTTTCTCCTTAGGTGGGGAGTTTTGCTGACAGGAACGGTGAAAAGAAAAAATCAAAGGCAAACTTGAAGGCTTTCAGTGTGGTACGCCTCCAGTCTCGCTCTATCTTCACCTGCCTGCCTCCAGTCAGCTTAGACGGGACACAATCCAGACAGTGGATAGCCTTCAGCTCAAAAGCTGGAGTTCTTGCTCCCAGACGTCCCTCCAGTTTTGTGCTAAACTCCACCAAATGACCAGGATCCAGATTCAGCAGAACTTGTCGAAACTCGTGGCTGGCCATTAGGATTATATCCATGGCTGGGTCTTCTGCCTCTGGACTTCCATCCTTGATCATCCCCATTGTTACCTCAAAACGGTAGCTGTCAAAGCGCTTGACATGGCAGGTGTGTTTGGCCAGAACCTTGACCTGACACAACTCCTCTTCCTCTTGCATTTGAAGCAGCACGGGCAGCGGGACGGCAGCCGTCGCAGAACTGGCGGCTACTTCTGCAGCCGAGCGGTTTAAAAAGGTTGCATTCTTCGGCTCGCATTTGGGATACGTCTCACCATACAAGCAGCGCAGCCAGTCTCCCATGAACACTGGCAGCATGTTGATGACAGACTGTGCCCCGTTTTCCGTCTCGGCTACACGGACGTGTTTGAAACGTCCGGCCCAGGTGACTCTGTGTCCATGCAGGTGTCCACAGAGGATCTGTGTGTGGGCCATGCCTTTGGTTTCCCAGGCAGGGGGCCCACAAGCCTGACTGTACTGGTTCCAGGTCAAGGTGGAGTTGTACACCTTCTGTCCCTCTGCATGGTACACGTACACTGAGAAAAACAGGATCGCCATAGAAGTACAAAGTAATATTAATTTGACGGGGCCGCGGTGGGTCAGCGATCGGACGATATCCAGAATAGACATGCTGTACCGAGTCCAAAGCTGCAGGGTGACAGGAATGGCACACACCACAAGGGTCACAACCATTTTTGTCAGTTCTAGTCCAAGGAACCACTTAAAGAGCTGGATGAAGAGCATGGTGGCAAGACCGAACGCCAGAACAGGCAACGCGAACAAGAAGAGAAAGTAAGCCACGCAAGTGCGGATTAAACCCACAGCAGAGGAATTCTGGAGGAGGACCACTGAGAACTCACACCACATGAAGCACACTAGGTATGGAATCAGAAAGCAGTAAGTTCCCCGGAAACCACGTATTCTTGCCATGCTGAGGAAGGAACGAAAGAGGGGGGGGGGGGGGGGGGGGGGGAGGTCACCTTACAAGTACTGTGTTGAAAGTGAACAATATGTCTAGGAATAAAAATAAAGAACTACTTACCTGAAGAACAAGTAGAACAGGTAAATATACAAGAGACAGGGCAGGCTCAGCTTCAGCACCACGGACTCCCCCAGTGGCAGCGTGGTGAAGGTGCGCCCCAGGAAGCGAAGCACCGTCATGTTTTCCGGCAGTAATTGGGTCAGACAGCACAGATTTGATGCTACCTGAGTTGAAGTAAGCACAGTGATAATCTAGATGTTTTTGTACTAAACCTCTAAATCAATAATCCTCATAATAGAAATTAGGGCTGTGACGATATGCTTTTGTCCCGATTCGATTCAATTCCGAATTTTTGGGTGCCATTTCGATTTAAATTGCAATTCTCACAATTCTTCGATACTGCTCATTTTTGTAGATTAAAAACAAAATAAATGTACAAAACTTTTTTTTTTTTTTTTGCTTGTCACTTTTCTTGATTTCAGTTAAGAAAAAAAACACAGTAGCCAGACCATCATTCTGATGATATAATGCCCAAGAAGACAAGTTAAAAGATCAATAAAAACAATAAAAATGGCAAAAAATTAATTATGGATTATATTTTATTTGATTGAAAAAAAAAATCTATTTTTATCCCCCCCCAAAAAAAATCAATTTTGAAATTGTGAAGCAAAAAAAAAATCCCGATTTCCGATTTTTTGATTTGATCTTCCCACCCCTTATAGAAGTACTCAATCTGCACTTCTGCAATATATCTTACACCATTGTGATGCTAAAAGGATAATTATAGAAAAAAAGCAGACTGTTTCCTTAACTGGGGCAATTATTTGATATCAGCTGACTTATCTGAACACAGTTATTACAAACTGGACTAATGTGGATCACATAATGGATGTTTTAATTGGACTGCAGTGAATTACAGCGTCTGTGCCTTGAGATGTTTGTTGACACTATTAAAAAATTGAACTGAATGAAGTAAAGATTAAATCAAAATGTTGCATGATGGAACATTTCAAGTGTTTCTAGCTTGATTTTTAAACAAAATTGGGACAAATAGAGAAGAATTACTTCCAGGATTTGATGGAAAATCAATTGATTTAAAAAAAAAAAAAAAACTACAATTATTTATTATTATTGAATATAACACAAGTGTATTTTCTGTAAGTATAAAAAGTATGCAAGTCCCTATCCTAAAGTCATACAAATCACTTAAGTTTGATACCTCAATAAACATGGCCCGGCGTGCGTAGGTCACAGCGGTTGGGCTGAGGCTGTTGTAGCTGACCGCAGTAAAAAAAATGGCCACAGTGGAGAGCTCAGAACAAGGGATCCATTTCTTATCCGCAACAGGGAAGGAGAAAATGACAAAGAATACAGACAAGATAAAATAAAGGTATGGCTCGAGGTTGTTCCAGCCAAAGTTGGTCTCTGCTTGCTCCACATCAAGACCAGGTTCGAAACGTGTCAGCAGAGATGTCAGAGCTCTGAAGTTCTCCCAAGTCTGGAAAAAAAGCAAATCCAAAATGATTCAAACATAAAAAAAGGGCTTTAATGGGGAAATTAATTTAGTTTCTCAATGAAATATGTTTATATACAAACTAATTAGTCATATTAAACACATTACATTAACAAGTGTTTTAACTGGCTAATATGTATGATTACAATAAAGGTTCATTCATTCATTACATTTTTGGGCAACAAAACCAAGACAAAGTATATCTATCTTATTGGCCATGATATTTTATTATTCTAACCAAAGACCATCAGAAAACATTCACCTTACTGCTTTGGAAAACTCGCAGAGTGCAGATGATCATGGAGACGAAGGAGAGGTAGAAGACAAGCAGAGGGATGACGAAAGCAAACAGTTCGACTGTCAGGTTGCTGATGATGAAGAAGAAAATGAGGGCGTTGACGTGCTGTGTGGGGATGATCGTACTGAGCCACACGACACCAGCTCGCGACGTCCAGTCGATCAGGCGCTCCTTCATTTCGAGCACTGCATGCAGTGGGTACTGCAACATCTGGAGGTACGACACAGATGTGGATATAAACAAAAAGAAAGTCTAATATAATATAATACAATACAATACAATATAATATAACATAATATAATAATATAACAAAATATAATATTATAATATAACAAAATAATATAATATAATATAATATAATATAATATAATATAATATAATATAATATAATATAATATAATATAATATAATATAATAAAAAAAGGTTTTAATATATGTGCTTTTCCAGCTACAGAACCAGAATACCATTAAACGTGATTTCATGTCCATGGCCTTTTTAATGGCACCAGTCTGCCTGGTGTCCAGCATCCCACTGCATCCGATACTCCATGAATGTTTGTGGATCTTCTTGTATCCTGATGGAACTGGCTCAGTCTTTAACATACAGACACAAACACATTTACGCCATACAGCCCTAAACACTACATTTAATTGTTAACATAGAAAATACAAAACCACAGAATCCTGTTAATGAGAAATTCTGACCGGTTTTGCTGAGTGGGAATTTGTACCTCCTTGCCAGTGTAACCTGATGCAGGTCTTTCAGTCTTGGCCTGGCCTGGAACAGCTGGGACAATACCTTGTGCGTACTGTTTAGTCATCTCAACAAAATCATCCAGGTCAACCATCTTATTGGCTATTAGGGTAGAAAGCAGATAATTATGTATAAAGTATTCTCTCATTTTGTGCCACTATCTCAGTCCTTTTGTACCTACAGTCACTGCTGACCATGCTCTCCAACACTTTCTGGGTCTGGCCTGAGGTTGGGGCAGGGATCCTGTTTGCAGCAACCCCTGTTGGTGAACAGCAATCACAACATCAGTGAGTTACAAACCATCCCCATTAATACCAGCCTGTAATCTGACACTGCTCAGTAAGACAGCTGCAAACACTGAGAGCGTATGGGACCATCACGTCGGAGCATGCAGCGTGCAGTACACCACCGAGGATTGTTGTCACTGTGCAAAAACACTTGTTATTTTGGAAGCTTTCTCCACATGTCTGTGAGTGTGTGCCTCCTACCCGGCACTGCGTTGACCTGGCTGACATTTTGCAGCATCTCTGACACAGCCACCTTTGTCTTCCTGTCTGGGTTGAGTCTCCAGTACATCATCATGGCGGCTTTGCGAACTGCCAGTTCAAACCTACTCTCTGTCGACAACTTGCGCACATCAGCTTCGTTCTTCGGCGTGATTCCTACTCAGAGATGGAAGACTGTTAAGGAACTGCTTCCGTAAAGTCACAGAGGAAAGATGCATTTGACAAACTCCAACCTTTTTTCTGGATCCAGCAGTGCTGAAGCAGTCTCGCTGCACTTTTTCTTCCTTGTTTAGCTGCTTGAATCAGCCAGTTGACAGCCTGCTCGTTGTTCATTTCTCCGTCCTTCTCTTCAGCCAGAACCAGGTAGTGCTGACCCAACTGACACACAGTGGAGAAGGAAAAAGTGAGATTCGTACAGTTGTGCTCATATTTATTCATACCCTTTCATTAAAGAAGGAAAAAACAGCTGCCTGGAAAAATAAGCTGAAATTGACTAAAGTAATAATAAATAAAAAAAAATTATGAAAATCACAACATTATTTTCTAATTCTGGTTTAATAGAAATATTTTTTTAAAAAAAAGAAAATAAGACCATTTATAATTTCCTTTTTTTAAGTCTCCAGTTATTTGAGTGACTGTTGTAAATTCAGCCTTTTCTTTAATGAAAGGGGATGAATACATTTGAGCACAACTGTATTTCTTTGAATGGCAAAACAATATACAATCGAGTTTCCAAAAATGCTGGGTTGATGTGGAAAATGTAAATAACAACAAAATTATGTACAAATATTTCAGATTGATTTATGCATACTTGCACATGAGAACGTAAATGCAAGTGATGTTAATAATGTACAAAAATGAAATCCATGTGTACTTTCACAGATTTCCTGTGAAAACCTCATAAGCTAAGTGGATTTCTAGCAGGATTTCTGTGGTAGAAAGCAGATCTGGTGAAGTTCCAGTCACACATGACAACAAAATCCATAATTCTGCCTTCTCGTTGCTGCCAGTGTTCCTGTCATGGCTGACTAACACGGGCAGCTGGGGCCCCAGTGCCATATCAAGTGACTCTTTTCTAATTTTGACCATCATTACACAACTTCCTTCCCACACTTTTATCCTCAAATGTGCCTATTTTAGCAGGAAGAGGTTAGTTTTCACCTGAAGTGACTTCTGCATGTGTGGTATTTATGCTGATACTGCTTAACACAGTAAATGTTTCAAACTGAGTCTTGTCAAAGCTTTGCTATACTGATATAAAAGTCCTCATAACAGGATACAAGTATAAAGTTAAGTAATACTGGTGCACATTTCCTGCATAGTGTAGCTCATCTTTTGACGAATAAAAGAAGATTGGAACAAGTTGTGCTCTGCTAAAGCTGCATGTTCACTGCACTCACACACCCTTTCTTTATTTAGGTGATGAATGCATGTCATCTAGTCTAAGGATTTCAAAGCTGCCTGACTAGGCACTTAGGAATTTCCCCTCTCAGACATGAAGGGTCTTAAATGCAGATTTTTCACCTGTAGCACCCGTTCACCTGTTTTCTTCATCATTTCATAGTGTGGTCGATACATCAGTGTATTACATCATAATCCTGCGATCAAATTCTGGGCGTCAGAAAATACAAACCCCCTCACACCCGAACTGAGTCACCCAGCAGGACACAAAACAATGCCAAGTGGCAGTCTGGGCTTTCACTCACCTGGGTCTGAGCTCGAGCATCACCAGCTTTGGCCCTCTCCTGCAGCTGCTCCACACTCAGCTCCTCCTCTGGTTCCTCATCTGACAAAAGAGAAGAGTCACTATCCATCAAATATAACTTTATGATTAAATGAGCTAATAAAATCCTTGTTTTTTTTTTTTTTATAGCCTTTCAAATGAAAGATAAAAAGTCTAAGAACCATGAAAAACAGCCCAGATGGTTGCACACTGCAGCTGCATTCTGGACTGGTTTGTGCTTAGCTAACATGGAATGATTGTTCTGATGTGTAAAACATTTTAATTCAAAATACTTCTGCCTGATTACATTACTGTAGGAGCACTAGGACTCTGATTTCTAAACACACTAACTTCAGAGTCTTGGTGGTCAAAACCCCTCTGAAACATTTGCAGTAACTTGAGCAGAACAAAAATGTCAAAGGTGGAGTCGATGCAAGAGCATACGTGTTTGAAATATGCCTGTATCTGCCTGTCCATTAAAACATTTTCTGACAAGACGCTGGAGCACAAGCAACTCTTAGGACTTATGTCACACTAGTACTTGTTGATAGCATGAACTTTCAAAACCGTTTCTGTCCTCAGTGTCCTTTCAGCCTCTTCACATGAAACGTCTCAGGTTCTTGTACGCAGTAATATCACGTACTAGTGGCGCTCTGAAATGAAAGGTTGGTTAGATACAAAGTTTAAATTCAGTTCGAGATTCTTCGAATAATTGACAAAAAATCTTGAAAATGGTTTATTAGTCTGTGTTAGTGGACATATATGGGTGTCTGAAGTTACCTGCACCAGCTCAAAATCTCCTACAAAACTCCTTTGAAACTTCTTTTTTTTTTTTTTTTATAAAGAATTCTTAAGGTCTGGAAATGTGTTTTCCAAATCTAAGGAAGATTTTTGTGTCAATCCTGCAGCTTAAAGTACCATAATTCTTCCTATTCCACCTAAACCTAAAGTCAAAACACAGTGAATTCTCTGTACTTCGGAAGTAAGAACCTGAAACAAACTTGTTTAGAGATTTTTATATTGTTATTATATTAACAGGAAATTCTCAAAATAAGATATATACATCATATAATTATGTAAAATCTTTTTTTTTTTTTATACTTTACTTTTATGTAATTTTTAAAGATATGAACTAATGATCCTCTATCTTACTATGTGACAAAGAAATCTGAGATTTATAGAAGCTGTTTTTGGTTTTTCCCCCAGTTTTTTCCAGTCAAAAACTAGAAATTTAATTTTCTGTTTGCTTCTGAATGTGTCAGCAGCTCTTCCACAAAACACGGAGGAATGGACAACCAGGGAAGCCCAAGGTTTTTATTGAGCTGACGTAAAGCAGGAATTATGATATGATTTTGATTCCAGCATGAACTCTTCTGCTGACTGTAACATAAATTCAGCCCTCCCTTCCATGGTGCTGTGTTTTACCAACATGGGACATTTCAGAAGAGGACTCAGAACCATGTTTTATCTCATCACTATCAGCTCTCTGTGCAAAAAAACCTGCAAATATGGGAAGTTGAAGAATGGGAAGATATGAGCAAATAGTAAAATAACGTTCTATTAGTTTGCTGTGTACTAGAATGAGTTTTAAGAGTTATTTAGAAGTGAATTGGTGCCCAAATTTACTGATGTCATAGGAGTATAAAGGTGCTGGGTAGATCTTTATAAAGAACTTGGATGATGAGGAGAAATGTTGAGTCACTGATATTCCACAGTATAAAACAGTGCTAGTCATTGCATGAAGCCCAAACCTTGCCATGTGATTTTGTTTTATGTGTTGCAGCTAATGGTGTCATACAAGCAATGAATATAATAAGAAAGATTTTAAACAACTATACCAACCAACCACAAAACGGCCAAACAGATTACAACCCCAGAACCTTTCCAGCATCCTCAGCGTTCCCAGATTTTAGGAGCATCACACAGATTGTGATTTTTGACAGGTGAATAAATGGTAATAATAATAGTGGCTGTAGCTCAGGAGGAAGACCAGCTGTCTTTCACCTGGAAAGTTGGGAGATTGATTCCATGCTTCCCTGACTATGTGCCGACGTGTCCTTGGGCAAGACTCTGAATCCCAAGTTGCCCCCCGATGTGCCTATTGAGGGGTGTAAGTCGCTTTGGATAAAAGTGTCTGCAAAATGACTACATATTAAAATAGTAGGCTGGTGGGAAAACCAAATAAAATAAATGTAATCTGCTATATTTAAGCCTATATCCACACCATTTGGTGTTAGAAAGAGGAAATTGTCCCCAACCAAACAACAGGGCTTGGTTATGGCTTTGGAAAATTTGTCCACTAGAGCAGTGTTTCAAATCCAGTCCTCAGGCCCCCCTGCCCTGCATGTTTTAGACACATTCCTCCTTCAAAGCACCTGAGTCAGATTATTAAACTTCCTCATCAAGTTCCTTTCAGCCTGTTAACAAGCCTTTATTTCATTCAGGTGTGTTAAAGTAGGGTTGCCTACAAAACATGCAGGTCAGGGGGGCCTGAGGATGGAATTGAGAAACACTGCACTAGAAAAACCAACGCTGGCTTGGCTACTAAAAATGGTTTGCTTTGTAATTTTATAAAAGAAAAAAAATCAGATGAGAAAATATAAAGGTACAGCAACAGCTGTGGAAAATTATGGCTCTAAGAATAAAGACACTTGATAGACGGGTAGTGGGAAGACAAGAAGTGTTAGAAAGAGAAAGGAGTGGTATAAGCTGTGGAAGATTTCAAGAAAAATATACAGACAAAAAATAAGCCGAATAATGTGGTTGACTTCCATAGTTTTGTATTAAAAAGCCTTTTGCTCTGATTATTTCCTTAAAACCAGCAGATATGAGCAGAACTGTTAATTCATGGCTTCATATCTGGTGTCTCTGTGGTGCGCTGTGCCACAATTTCAGAAAGCTGTGTTTACTTGTGAGAAAAAAAAGGACTATTTTTTAAAATATAATCTTTAAAGATTTATTAAGATTTTTGTCAACTCTTAAAACACAAATCTTCTGAAGACTTATAATCAATCAACCCAATAGTTGTTAGGGTTCATCTCAGTTTATCAGACATTTCAGGCTGGACTGAAGCCACTTTGTTTCATACAAAGACCTGCAGCTGGAAAACTGTCTGTGTGTTTGTCCCTTGACAGACACCGTAACTATGTGTTTCATGCTAAACTTGTACGTAAAATTCTTTTGATCATTAAACATTCACTGATATGACAGATAAGTTGTGATGTACACCACCATGCAAAAGTTAGGAAATGCTTTTCACTTGAATCTAATGAGAAAGCGTGTCCAAACTTTTGACTGGTAGTGTGAGTAATAGTAGCTGGTAATCACACCCTTTTGCTGTATATAATTTAAAAACTACACTGTAGTTTATTTAAATGTTACTTGTTCTTTAGTACTTTCTCTACAAAGATGCAGCCCATTTTGTCCCCGTAAGATGGGGGACAGTTACCTAGCAACTGTCGAATGTGGTTCCAGAGTGATGTTTACATGTTCTGCTTCACATAGACACACCCATCTCACCTTTTCGCCTCAACACAGCGTTGACCTAAAGCTCAAAAGCATCATTTCATCATGAACTTAAAGCGAAGGGATTCACTCTCACCCTCTTCCTCTTTGGCATCCTCTTCTTCTGCTTTTCTAAGTCTTTCCTGCATGATCACCCGCTTGGCCACAGAAGCAAAGGTTCGTCTTGTAGGGACAGATGTGGTCCCCGCAGAGGCATCTGCGGAGGAGGAAGGACAGGAATCTCTCTGAGTGTTACAGGCTGAGCTTGTTGATGTGGACGAGGCAGAGCTGAGCTGGGAAAAGGAAGAAACTTGGGGTGTTTGAGGGGTTGAGATGCTGAACGAAGGAGGAGGGGTTGGTTTGTCAGGAGAGATGCGTTTAGATGATTCCATTTTTGATGTAGGTTCAGAGGAAATGGGATACACAGGTTTTGATTTAACTATGGAAGGGAGTGGGTCTATTGGTTTGGAGTCGACATGTGTGGATGGGGGAGAGGAATCAAATGATTGTTTAGGATCCGATGAAGCTGCTGATTTGTCATGCTGAGGTTGAGGAGCAGAGGAGTTACTGGACCCAACTGGAGGAGGAATTTGTCTGGACGAAGAACAAGAGGGTCCCTCCAGGACAGAGTGTGACTCCTGGGTGTTGACCGTTGGTGTTGATGAGGAATTCTTATCCATCATTCCTAAAATAAAAAAAGGGATGTAAGGATCTTGTCATGTAAGCAGGTGAGAACCAAACACTGAAGTAAAATAATGAAGTTAAACAGAGTTTCAGCTGACCTAAAACTTCTCTGTGAGGAAGAGTGGGTTGAAATGTGTTTTTTTTTTGTTTTTGTTTTTTTTTTTTTTGTCAAAAAACACAACAAAAAACAAGTGGTAACAATAAAGCTAAAACTTTGATGTGATATAATAATGCAAATCTCAACACATTTCTTTTTAAATGCTTATGAGTAAAAACGTGACAAATAAATAAACACTGTTAGAGGATCAGTTTTTAAACAAATATTAAGGAATGTACGGCATAATAATAATAAAATTAAATTTATTTTCAGAGAAGAAACCTGCACGCGCACACAGACGCAGCTCGTGTGCACGAGCACCGTGAACTGAACGACAAACTCATCCAAACAAACTTGCGCTGAAACAGCAGTCTTTAAAAATACCATAAATCTGACTTACTTGCAAACTTGCAAACAGCTAGATTTCCCCAGAACAGCCCTGCAAGACAAATATCCTCCTGATTTAAGACGTTTCATTCCATGCACTCTGCAGCGCGCACAAGGCGACTCCACGAAACCAGAGACGCACATTTGCTGCCGTCAAACTCCGGGCTATAAACACCTGCCCTCTGAAAATAGGCTCTCTGGTAGGCAAAGATAAACGTCCATCAAAACGGGGACTCGTCTCATTGGCATTCGTTTGAAAAAGATTATTAGATAGATAGATAGATAGATAGATAGATAGATCAGATCTCATAATCAGATCATTTTGTTTGATAAATTCCAGATTGGCTGCACGGTGGCACAGTGGTTAGCACTGTGGCCTCACAGCAAGAAGGTCACTGGGAGGACCTTCTTTGGCTGGGGAGGGGTTTGGTCAGTGGCCTTTCTGTGTGGAGTTTGCATGTTCTCCCCGTGTATGCGTGGGTTCTCTCCGGGTACTCCGGCTTCCTCCCACCATCCAAAGACATGCATGTTAGGTTAATTGGCCTATTGGAGTGGTTGTTCGTCTCTCTGTGTGGCCCTGGGATGGACTGGCGAGCTGTCCAGGGTGTACCCTGCCTGTCGCCCAAAGCCAGCTGGGATAGGCTCCAGCTTCCCCGCGACCCTGAATTGGATTAAGCGGTTCAGAAAAATGAATGAATGAAAATCCAGATTATTAAACAACAACAGATCCTCCTCCCAAAGGACAGTGTTCTCACAAAGACCTTGATGGAGTGACAACCAGATGGTTTGGAAACCTTGTCTGGAAAATGGAAACCAGGGCACCTGCCTGGTGCCAGAACTAAAGGAGGAGCTTGATGACTGGTGGTCAAGCCTTAGCACCTGCAGGGCTCGGCTGGGCCCAAGAATCCACTGTGTCACCTCAAGGTGGGCCACTACAGGGAATTATTTAAAGGTTTGTAGCAATGCGAAATTGTGTCACGCAAATAGAGAGCATCATGGCATCACTGACTAGTGACACACAAGATTAATTGAGTCAAAAAGCCCAACCACTTCCATATAAACACACATTTTCATAGTTTGTTGGTCTGGAGTACTTAGTTTTTCTTCTGTTGCTCCACAGTGAGGAAGATTATTACAAACACAGGAACAAACGTAGTTACCTAAAACTCAAACAAAATAATATTTTTAAAAAAGAAAACGACACCTCAGACTCATCCAGGTCTCGATTAAATATTAAAGTTTAGAATAGAAAAGAGGAATATGGCAACACAACTATGTTGTCAAAATGGCGTCTGAACACATAAAATTTGCAGAACAATATTCTTACGATCATGAAACCCAAACGAACACAGAAAAGACTGAAAAAAAATTGGTAAATGATGTCTGTTCAAAACACATGAATATTAGTGCATGTTCTCATTCATCTAATGCTGTGGAATGGTCCCTTTATTTAAGTAGATTACGGGGTTCTAGGTCAATTGCTGTCAGACTGCGCTTAATGGAGTGTGGCTGTGTCCCATTTGGCACCATGGCATTAAAACTGACCACTAAGATGTTAAGGGAACTCTTGATATGACAATACATGAACCATAAATGATAACTGGGCACAACCATGGTGACGAAAACTTCATATTAAAAAGTGATGAAGTCACTGAGATCGCACTGAAAGCATCTCATTCATTCGTATAAGAAAGTGAAGCAAGTTAGGTGGATATTCTTCATGAAGAGCCAAAGGGAATTAATTAAACGATTTTCTATTAATTTTTTAACACCTAAAGAGAAGCATGTATTTGTCTTATGAAACCAGGATAACACTGTCAACATATACAATCCACCCAGGTCTTTTGGTATTGAGCAGCTTATTGTGTGACAACAGCCCAACCCTGAAAGATCAGAGTGCACCCCCCTTCATGCAGATGTGGGTTGAAGGACGACACATGCTGCTTTAATCCTCTGATAGAAAGACCTGCTGACGCACACAAAGGAAACAGGATTGTTCTCATGTATCCAGTGTTTGATGGGTGCACTCGGTGACTCCTGCTGCATGCAACACTTCAAAATGAGTTCACTCTCACACATGCAGCTCCTGTAAAAACTGGTTCATCGCATCACTGGTGCAGCTGGGAGAGAAATGATTCTAGGTTGCCCGAAGAGATGCGTTTTTTCATCACAGCTCACAGCACGGAATGAGTGCGCCTGCCTGGAGAGGCGGGACTGCGAGCCGGTTTGACGTCAAACAAGCAAAAAACTGTCTGCGTCGCTTCAGACTGGGCGAAGTTCAAGTCTCCCGCGGAAGCCACGATGTCCGACTGCAGGAGGCAGTGGAACCGGGAGGATGAGCTGCCGGTGTACCTGGCGGGACCCATCACCACCGGGCCGAACCAGAGGAAAAGCTACGGGATGTTCAGCTCCGTGGAGGGGGCGTTTGACAGCAAGACCATCGACTTCGACAACTACGCGGTGGGGAGGAAAGGGAGCCGCACGCCGAGAAGTGGGAGTCGAGAGAGGGTTTTGGACACTGGTGACCCCACGGAGAGGACGCCCGGGGAGGCCAGAGAGGGGTCACAGAACAATTCGCCCGGGGAAACGGACGATGCGCGCGCTGGTGTTGAGATCAGGTTTTCATCGGGGATAGAGGACCCTAATGGAAAGGTACCATTACAATTCTCTTCTGTGACCTATTTTCTAATGTCTGCTATCTATAAATACCAACCAAAGCCGACACAAACTGCAGCAGAAGACGCCCATCGCCTGCAGTAGATGGAAAAAACACCATTTCCACTGGATGAAATACGCCTTTAAATGTGTTTTAAATCATTGATATTGTGCAGAACTGTTGTGTCAGTAAGTTTCACCCACAATAGTGTGCATAAATGATGAATCTGAGCTGCATTGCAGCTTGTCTGTTTCAGTGTCTACGCAGCTCAAACAAGCTTCCACCCAAAAAAACGCGCAAACGAAGCGCAACCTGAGTGGTGCTGAAGTGGACAGCGACACTCAGCAGCCGCTTGCATTGTTGAGCCCACTTGTGTGCGCGCGCGTGCCTGTATGGTGCCCGTGTGGTTCGTAGACATAGACAACCATGTTTTTTTTGTTTTTTTTTTGTATGCCACGAATGCCACCTGGTAAAACGCTCGTTTTCCGCATGCGCGCACGCACAGGATCGTCGCCTGCCTGTCACTTACGCGCGCCACGCAAGCCGACGCAGCCGCACGGCGGCGGGTTCATCGCTTTGGTCTTTTCCACAGTCTTAACAAAACCCAACCAAGTCATAACCAGGGAGACAAAGGCCCACGGAGCGCGCGGGGCGCTGGTGTCATCTCAATCCGCTTCTGAGCTGACTGTCGTGGGGGGGCAGAGCGACAGGGAGAGCATGTCTGGGAGCAGTTATCAGGGGAATAACAGCATCCCCCACCTGACGGTAAGAGACCTGCAGGAAAGGCCAGCAAGTGGAGAGGCTCTCTTTGGATGCAAATCCCTGCTGCAAAGCTGAGAGAGGATTAAATTCTTAGTGAATGGCAAAGAGCAGAAGGCCCTTTCATGTATGTCGCTTCTTTGTGAGTCTTCAGTCACCAAGATAGGTGACTCACACTTTTGTGTATGTGTGTCCACAATAGTGTGAGTAACCTATTCCCCCTCTGGCTTGGATGGTGTTGTGTAATCCCGCCGCCTGTCGTTGTGATTAGATCGGTTGATGTGACGAATCAGGAGTATGGCACAAAGAAAACAACGCCTCGTGAGGATTTATTTGCACAAATTGTGCATTCATCTGAGGAAACATGCGTCTTTATATTTTTGGTTATGTTAGAGGAAACTGGTGTGCATATTTTTTGATGAATCTATTAGTTTATTTAATTTTTGCAGGCATGATTGCTGGTTATTTAGCAGACTGTCAGCAGTCGTCGTGTGGAATCATGGGAGATCTCTGGTTGCTGTGGAAACCTACTATTTTTCAATGCTGTTGCCAGGCACCCTCCATGGTGAAAGGGTGTGGATATATAGTGAGAGAAAAAAGGGATTCTTGTAACTCCATTTATCACAATATTCTGTGTGGACTGTGCATAGAAATTGATGCTTTATTATGAAGATTATTAGGAAAAGATCCAGTTAAAATGCAAGTATTTTTACTGAGATTCCACCCCAACAAAAATTTTATGTGGCTGCTTTCTTTCTTTTAACTCTATTGATTGTATCAATGTTATGATCATGGATTATGTAACCGATGGTGCAATATATACCCGCTCTCCCTCTTCTGTCCTGCAGAATGACAAACTGCTGATTAAAGGAGGACGAGTGGTCAATGATGACCAGTCTTTCTATGCAGACGTCTACATCGAGGATGGGCTCATCAAGTGCGTATTTATAAATGCTGCAAGAGTGTATTACATTTTGCAAATCTGGAGAAACTTTCAATTTCAATTTCTTCACACCACAGGAGTCACACTCCAGTTCCCAGTATATGGCAGGTTTTTGTTGTCTTCATGCTCCAGCACATCAGACTGAAAAGAATAAATAGGTTGACAAGAAACTGTTGGATCCATTTGATTTGATTCAGGTGTGTTGGTGCAAGGAAAAAACAAAAACCTATCAGATACCGGGTCTCGAGTACTGGAGTTTGACAGCCCTGCTTTACACAGAGCAATGAAATGAGAAAAAGTACTGAAATTCACTGAAACATAAGTGGAAATACACTAAAGTGTAATAAAGTCAATTGAATAATACTTCTTTAATTATAAGAAAGGAAAATGTTTAGCAGATAAAAGAAGCACAAGATAAAAAATCATTAGTCATTACTAGTGGAGTCATTTGCAGAGTTACAACTGTGCAGAAATGACTTCCTGTACAGTTTTTTTAATGGACCAGAGCTGGAAATAACTAGCTGAACACTTCTTTATGTTTGATCACAGCCTCCAAACCTGAGCATTGCATGTTTGGTGTGCATGAACCCTAATCCTAAACCAGGCTCAAGTTAATATTCAGTGTTCCTTTAACCTCCTATCACTAATTTTCAGTCCAGTTCACACATCATTCGCACCCTACATCTATTAGGAATGGATTCCTGACAGTCAGCCTTCCACAGAGAACATTTCTGACTAAGCTTTAATTTACAGTAAGGCAAGTTGAAGATTGATTAACTGACAATACACATTTATAGATCCTGTCAAAATTTGCTATATTTTTCCTTGTTAGAATATCACTTTCAGATATTATCACTTTCAGATATTGTTCACCCAGTTTCCTCACATTTTCTGAGGATATTCTGCACACCATGCTGAGATTAAAATAATAATAATAATAATGATATATTTTATTTGTTGGGCGCCTTTCTAGACACTCAAGGTTGCCTTAAATCACACATGACAAAACTGCATTAAAACAAGTTGAAAACAACAGACAGGCTTGTCAGGCTTGAGTAGGCTTGTCTAAACAGATGAGTTTTGAGGGTGGATTTGAAGTCTGTGAGTGAGTCGGTGTTGCGGAGGTCAGGGGGGAGAGAATTCCAGAGATATGCCTTGTTTTCAGTTAGATCTTTGGGAACTGACTTGTTGGGGCAAAGATATCAATTAATGTCTTCCAAATTATTCTCTTTAAGGCATTGCTCATTGCTAAAAAAAAACATGAGAACAAAGCAGGAATCTTGCACAGCACTGAATGTCATTTCCTGCAGAGATGTCCCTTTTTTTTTGCAGCTGCTTCATCTTGATAATCATAGTTTTTCATGCACACACACATATACTTTTTAACTCTAACGGCTGCACTGCCTTTGTTTTGCTTTTCTCTTCTCTGTCATCCATTCTCTTGTCTCTTCATGCATCTAATCCTTGGCAGGCAGGTGGGGGAGAATCTGGTTGTGCCAGGAGGTGTCAAGGTGGTTGAAGCCAATGGCCGCATGGTAATACCAGGGGGGATAGACGTCAACACATGCCTGATGAAGCCCTACCTGGGCACACAGCCTGTTGATGATTTTCTCCAGGGAACAAAGGCTGCCCTTGCTGGTGGAACCACCATGATTAGTGAGTGAGGACACCTGAATACAAGAGAAGACATGACAGCTGCAGATTAACATGTTTGCATCCTAACATGTGACCCTTCCCACCTCCCAGTTGATCACGTGACCCCTCAGCCTGGAGACAGCTTGCTTGAGGCGTTTGAGCGCTGGCAGGAGGCAGCTGATAAAAAAGCGTGCTGCGATTACTCTTTGCACGTTGACATCCCCCAGTGGAATGAAAGTGTTAAAGATGAGCTGGAGTTGCTGGTGCAGGACAAAGGTACGTTGCTTCTAAGGCTTCCCTGTAATATTTCAGTGACAGGGTCACTGCTGCAATTCTTCTATTTGGACGCATTTCCCAACAACTTTAGGGACAGATTTAGAAGCAATTTGGCCACAATACTGAACCGTCTTATAAGCCAAGGCACACCAGAGATCCATTGTTTGTACAATAATCCTGCCATGGGGGGAGTGTGCAAATTTTCCTTGTAATCTTTTCAAAGCAAAAATAAAGAACTTTTCTTTTGGGGGTAGCTGAAAAAAAAAACTGTCTGAAGCAAGAAAGCTGCTGGTGTGAGGAGTTAATTCAGTGAGATTGACTTGTACTGCGTCTGATGTTATACAAACAAGCACCGCTTTGGCGAGATGTGAATATATGTACAGTACAGTATATTTGGTATTGTTTTGTATTTTGCTTCCACAATATGTCTTAATAATTGATAATTGTTGACTCTGAATTACATTGCCTGGCAAAAAACAACAACAGCAACAACAACAACAAAAAAAAAAGTCACACACAGTAATATTTTATTTTATTGGATTAAATCGCATTATTGCATTTAACTATCACTATAGCTGCATTGGCTGTGATATTGTTTTGATAAGCTTCTGCAATTTCATATTTTTTATTTCCATATTTTGTATGATCGGAGAGTTCGAGCACCACACAAAGCTTTTTCCAGCACAGCCCAAAGATTTTTGATGTGGTCTGGACTTTGGGGCCAGTCAGTGCAGGAAAATGATGCATTGTGCTTCCTGAACCACTCATTCACAATCTGAGCCCAGTGAATCATGGTGTTGTCATCTTGGAATATGTTTGTACCAGGGAAGAAAAGTATCTATTGATGGAATAAGCTGATCATTCTGTATGGTCCGATATCAGCTGATCTCCTTCTTTGGACACATGATGTTGCCGAACTTAGACCTGACCAACTGCAGCAACCTGCCTCCTCTAATCTTTATGAAGCCTTTTTCTCCTTTTTTTTTTTTTTCTCAAAAAGAGGTTTTCTTTTGGCTACACAGCTGTTTAGTTCCAATCCTTGAGTTTTCTTCACATTGTTTGTGAGGAAATACTTTTACTTTCACTATTAAACACAACCCTGAGTTCTGCTCATGTTTTTTTTGTAATTTGTTTTAACCAAAACCTAAGTGATCACCGACCACCATCATTATTTTCCCAAACTCATTTCTACTTGGAAGATAATGGCTCCTTGCTATCTTTCCTGCTTTTAATGCTGGATTGGACAGTTCTTAACCCAGTTTTAGTACAATATCCTTAGATGTTTTCTCTGCTTAATGCGTGCCAGTGACCTAACCCTTCTCAGGCAAACTAACATCTTTTTCATAACCAGGAGACGTCTTTCCTGATGGCTGTTCAACACAGTTGAAGCTACTCGTTGAATCAGCTGGGGTTAAATAACTTGTGGCCAGTAGAAAAATAATTGCCCATGCAGTGATTATCAATAGCAGGCTTGTAACCATTTCAGTTTAATCCAGATGGTGACTTTTTATTGGCCATGTTGTGTACATTGTCATCATGATGCCAACTGTTGTTTCCGCTGCTGTCAGGTATAAACTCCTTTCAAGTGTACATGGCATACAAGGATGTGTACCAGATGACAGATTCTCAGGTATGAGTCACAATGATGAAAAGCATCAACTGTTTATTCTTCACAATCAAAATAATGACAGATTTTCCCATGCAAATCATTTGAGTTTGTGATCCTTCTCTTATTTTGCTTGTTAACCTCTGCAGTTGTATGAAGCTTTCACCTTCCTGAAGCAGTTGGGGGCCGTGGTGTTAGTTCATTCTGAAAATGGAGACTTGATCGCTCAGGTAAGTGCTGTTCTCTCCAGCCTTTATATCTGCTTTCAACCTGCACTGCAGTTGAGAAATGTTCTCGTTATGTAACTCCTCATCTCTGTAAAGGAGAGATAGAGGATTACTGCTGCTGCAGCAACCGCAGAGGATGACAGGTTTAACATAGGCCACAATTACTGTTAAATGTTATGATGGTAATGGTGATAATGATGAGGATGATGTAATTATGATTAAGATAGTGAGCGTGATGGTGCTGGTAATACTAGCAGCAGCGATGACAACTGTTCTTTGCAGTCATGGTAGTAGTAGTCCAGTTTATTGAGGATTATTTAGAAAAAAACTATGATACATGTAAAGAAAACTCAGGATGATAAACTATAATGGGAATAATAATGTATGATAATGGTACATATGTTAATATAACCGTTCTACATGGAGGTAATTCAGGTTTTACCTCAACTTTTTGTTGTAATGCAGGCAGTATTGTGTTTTGTGTTTTGTTACTGTAGCACAACATTTCAGTGTTACAGCTCCATTATAAGCAACATGAGATGGCATCACTGAGAAAGTCTGAAGAAAACCTGGAGCTAATTCTGACATTTGTCTTTCAGGAGCAAAGAAAGATTCTTGGAATGGGAATCACGGGGCCTGAAGGCCATCCTCTGAGTCGTCCCGAAGAGGTGATTTTTATGCAGCCTCGCTGCTCCTGAATTAACTCGTCAGTGAAGAGTTCTGAAGTGTTTTTATCCCCTTTCCTCGCAGCTGGAGGCTGAGGCGGTGTTTCGTGCCATCGTTCTTGGCAACCGTGTGAACTGTCCCGTCTACATCACTAAAGTGATGAGCAAGAGTGCAGCTGACACCATCACTCAGGCTCGGAGGAAAGGTAAACTCTCTTTTTGTTCATTAAATCACCTGGATCATAATTGCAAAACTTTATTTTCTGTGTTTTTTGGGGGATTCTTTTAAAGTCAGAAATGTGGTGTCAAACTGTCATCTCATGCAGGTTCTGTGGTATTTGGCGAGCCGATTACAGCTAGTTTGGCAACTGATGGCTCTCATTATTGGAGCAAAAACTGGGCCAAAGCAGCTGCTTATGTGACCTCTCCACCTTTGAGTCCTGACCCAACAACCCCAGAGCATCTCCACACACTGCTGGCTTGGTAAGACTCTTTCAATGCATATCAATACCATCTATATAAACAGTGTATTTTAATACTTTCTAAATCCCAATGACATATTTAACTTTCATTTATATGCAAAGTTGAAGAGTTAAAAACTTTTCTAATGAATGCAGTAACCTCTGCACAATGATAAATGCAAATCAGCTGGATGACAGGAAAGGAGATGGGAGGAGGTGTGGGGAGTGGGGGAGTCTAATCGTTGCTGTTTACTTTTGCACATTAATTTGGTATTCATGCCACAGACAACGGTTGGTGTGATACTCAATGTCAGATCAGCTTCAGTGTTCTGGCGAAACAGATGGAGAGAAGGTGAAGGTGTGAAGAAAGGGAGGGCAGGAAGAAATCTGGTTCTTGTTCATTTGCAGATCAGTTTAACTTGGTGTAAACTGCATCATATAGTTGATATGAAATTATAATCCTATCATCGAGAAGGATGAAGTGCACCAGACTAAATCTACCTCTGCATTCACCTCTAACACGCAGACGCCCACAAACATCTTGTAGTTGCATATTTTCGACTGTCCCTGATTCCATAAATAGAACAAGGGCTGAAGTTCCTCATCATCTGTTGCCTTGGCTACCAACTGCCTCCCCCTCCTCCTCCTCTTCTGTTCTTCCAGCCTCTGTCTGCAATTCCATCTTCTCAGGGCGGGTCCATGCTGTCACGCTGGTGGTGTGATACTGCTGTTGTCTTTGAGCCTCTCCTGAAATGACAGACTCTATTTTTAGGAGGCTGTTCTTCAGAGATGGGAGCACTTTCTCAGTTTTCAGCGAGGCCCGTTGTCTCTGTAATAAGTACTCTCTTGGCTTTGTGCACTATCACAGACTAATTACTATAATTGATGACTGAATAGTATGGATTGCTTTAAAGATTGTGATCACTACATCATCTCATCAGTTAGGCTGAGCCACTTGTCCATTGTGAGGTAAAGTGAATGTTTTGACGGCATTTCATTAATGCAGCATTTTTTATTTATTGGTGATTGTTTATGTAATGTTTAAATGTTCTGACCAGTTCAAGTGTCTGGTTTTAAGTTCCAGACTTCTCATAAAATGCTCAATGAGGACACCTGGTGGCTATTTTAAAATAAACTCCTCACTGCGTCATACTCTGGAACAAGGATGAGTAAATCCTGTTCTCAAGGAATATGATTAAAACTTTTCTTAAAGAATTGTCGTCATTCTGCCAACATCTGAGATGCTTTGAAATGCTTTCATTTTATAGCTGCCTTATCAGTTTTTCTTTTCTTTTTCTTAATTTAAGTTACCTGTTTATGTGTACCTGTGTAATGAACTATTAATCTGAATGGCATGTTGAGGCGGGAAACATCTAAAAGCTACTGAAAAGTGGACCTGGAGGCTTGCAGTTGCTGAGTTCTGCCACAGAATAATGGTGTTAAAATCATTTTTCTTCTTTTTTATGCATGTAAAGTTTCCAATACTCCTTCTTTTAATGAATGTAGTGCTACTTTGCTTCCCTGACACAGTGGGGACCTTCAGGTGGTGGGCAGTGCCCACTGTGCCTACAGTACTTCCCAGAAAGCAATTGGCAAAGAAGACTTCACCTTAATCCCTGAAGGAACCAACGGAGTAGAGGAGAGGATGGGCTTTGTCTGGGATAAGGCTGTGGTGAGAAATGACTGAATTTGTCTATTTATATTTTTTGCTGCTGTGAGTTATTCTTTTTTCTTCAGTTTTTGTTTATTATTCTTAAAATCAACCTGTTTGTCACCTAGGCAATGGGGAAGATGGATGAGAACCAGTTTGTGGCCGTCACGTCCACCAACGCAGCTAAAATCTTTAATCTGTACCCACGTAAAGGTCGCATAGCCGTGGGCTCCGACGCTGACATTGTCATCTGGGACCCTGACAACATCAAAACCATCACTGCCAAACTCCAGCAGTCGGTGAGAAGACAAAGAAAGCTGGCCGGAAGGCATGAATAGATTGTGAGGGCAAAAATGAGGATATGTGTATTAGTTGTGGACACAGCTAAAATACCAGAGTCTAAAAAAAGGACACTTGAACCAACCACAAAAAATAGAAAAAACAAAAAAATCTCATGAACTTTAAGTGGCTTCTTTAATTAAGAATGTTTTCAAGCTTGAAAAAATACAAACTGTATCTCCATTTCTACTTAAAACAAGCATTCCTAAGTGAAACTACAGGATAATGCATAAAAAAGATCTTCCTTAGAAAGTAGTTTAAGTAGATTATTAGGATTTTTTTTTTTTTATCCTTTTGGGCTTCATGATCAAAGCTCCATTTACTTCTATGTAAATTTAAAGATGAAATGGTGCATTTATATTCTCTGTTATAACATTAGAGGTGGAAAAGTACCTTCAGAAAACTGGCACAAAGCAGAGAAAATGTTAAACAGTTGATGATACATTCACAAAGGCTCCTTATCCAGACTGGTGCCAGCTTTAGGTTATAATCTCCTTTCACCCTCACCCATTCAGTGCTACCATTTTGCCAACCCATCCCCCTATATTCACAATGGTTTTCCTTTTTTGTTCCCCAAGTCCCCCCCTTTATTAATCCATTAGTTTTTTATTGCTGCATCTACTGAGTCTTTTGATGAAATGCTCACTCATAGTTTAGCCTTCATACTGTTCACACATCCTTCCTTTCTGTACCAAAACTCTTCCTCTCCACATAGGCTGCAGAATACAACATCTTTGAGGGTCTGGAGTGCCGCGGAGGACCAGCATTGGTGCTGAGTCATGGTCACATAGTTTGTGAAGGAGGGAAGCTGCAGGCTCAGCAAGGTACCGGCCGATTCATTCCACGCAAGCCCTTCCCAGACTATGCCTACCAACGCATTAAGTTCAGGAATCAGGTAAGGTTTATGGACAACTATTTTATTTTTTTGTACACACACACACACACACACACACACACGCACACACGCACACACACACACACACACACACATATATGTATATATGTTTACAACACATATATGTATATATGTTTATACACACATATATATATATATATAGCTATTTTTCAGCTGTTTTAATGGGTGTAATGTAATCCCAGGAAGCTCACATGAAATCAAAACTTATGCAGCAAACCTGTTACATTTATTTTATTTTATTTTAGTTGTATCTTGTATATTTTCTACTTTGTCAAAAGATGGTGAAGAGAAATAATAAAAAAAAATATTGTGAGCTGTGTATTCTGAGAATTTGGACCTCTATGTGGAATCTAAAGATCGAAAGTAGACTTGTGGGTCCTCGACCTTGTAGGATTGTGATACAAATCTGTCGCGGGAATTTTAGATCATTATAGCTTCAGTTTCATCATAATGTATGGACAAAGCAGTACATGACTTAAATTACATTATTCTCCCAGTTTACAATGTAGATGATAAAAGTTAGTACACGAGTCCATCAGTGCTGTGTAGTGAATAAAGAGTTACGGTTTGCAACTGAGCAATGATTATATTTAGCTTCTTTTGTGTCTGTCTGGATCTTCCATCCAGGTGAAGAAGCAGCAGGGTGTCACACGTGGGATATATGATGGCCCTGTGTACGATGTTGCTCCTACTCCCAAATACATCACCCCATCTCCATCGGCCAAAACTTCCCCCACATCTCACCAGCCACCACCAGTTCGCAATCTTCACCAGTCTAACTTCAGCCTTTCAGGTTACAGGAATACACATTTAAAACTAAAAAATGCTGAACTTTTCCAGCTGCATGAAATTAAGGAGCTTCTGAATGTCAGTCGGATATTTAAATTAGTCTTTTTGTCTCTTCAGGTGCTCAGATTGACGACAACATCCCTCGCAGATCTGGCCACCGCATTGTAGCACCCCCTGGTGGTCGCTCCAACATCACCAGCCTTGGCTGAACACTTGACTGTGCACACTGTGGCTGGGTTGGGAGGGGTTTCACCTCTTTTGACTGTGTGTATGTGTGTGTGTGTGAGTGTATGACTGAGCTTGTAAGCACACTAGCATGAACGAATGCCTCTGTTATATTTTTGGGACGATAGTGATGCACTCTTTGATGACTACTATCATTTTATGAATTTGACATGGTCATTTACTATAAGCACATGAATATTTCCAAAAAACAGTGTGACTCACAATCAAGTATTTGAATCTATTAGAAGCTAATTTTCATACACATATACATGCACACAAAAATCTGGCATCAATGCACTCAAACACAACCTATTTTTTTTTCTTTTTGTATGTTTTCCTCTTCTTCCCTTTTTGAGCATGACTTGTTCTTCCTCACTTTCCACTTAATGTATGGGTCTGCTCAGACATGGTGCTCCTTTTCTACCATCTGGTGGACAGCTGAAGAAATACCAGTGTTTTTTTTTTCTTTCTTTTCCTGCCTCTTTTTAGCAGTTTACTGTATATTTTGAATGGCTTAGTTAGACGTACTGCATGGACAACACTTTACACACTGCACTGCTTGTGGGTAATTGTAGGAATCATGGGGCACTTGAAATTATAATCTGATAAAATCTGCATTCAGCAGCACAAACACATTCTTCTACTGGTGAATGTATGCTTTAAAAATGTGATGATTTACTTTGGATGCAAGCAGCCGTTCTGTTCAAAACATGCAAATTCATCATGAAGCTGTTATAATATTTGCAATAAAAGCAATGCGAGTCTCCTCCATCAGACATTATATGCAATGTCAATGCTTTTCTGTGCAGTGTGAAAGTAGATCAATAGCTACACGGAAACAACAGTTGAATTACGTTGTAGACGGATGTGCTTACAGCAAAGACTTCACCTTCTGTATCATCATTTTCTGCCAATTGCTGTTTCGCTTATTCTGCTGTAAAAGGGCTTTGTCTCCCACCGCTGCTCTTTAAAACGTCCTTGATGATCTTCTGAAAATGTTTTTATTTGGTTTGATTATTTCCAGGTGTCTTCTTCATTATGTTATATTTGGTGTTTCTGTGCCGCTCTGCTTTTATTGCTGTTGTTTGGTGTCTCCAATGGAACCACTAATTATTAATAAAGACCTGACTGTTGTGCAAAATTATGGTTAATTACTGTAAAACTTACACTATAATTATTCTAGCTCAAGCTGTAATCCATTTTCCTAAGTTTATTTTTGTGCTAAACCTTTCTTTTCACACCGCAGTTTTGGTATTGCATCCAGATTAGAAAAAACATTTTTAATGTACTTTATTTTAAGAATGATCATATAAATATGCATGCATAAAGCAAACCCAGAAGCCACAAAACAAGTTAAAAATAAAAAAGGGGGTAAAGTTACATTTTATTGTCACAGGGAACATAACATCAAGTTTATTTACAAAATGAGAGGAGCTACAGGGGAAAAGAAGTGAAAAGGGCTCAATCTGATTATAAAAAAATCTAAAAACTCCACAACTACAGAGTTCTATTGATACAAGTCAGTAAGGATATATTTTTATTAAATAAAATAAAACAATGTAAATCCTTTAATCTTGTCAGGAGAGATCTGAGAATACCAAGCGGCAACCTCCGTCGGTTAAAGGTGAAGCCTGTGCAGAAGTGCATAAAACTGCAGTTCCCCCTTCATCCACTAGGGGCTCCAAAACAGAGCAAATCCCCAAAGACGCCGATGTTAAAAAGGCCAACTTCACGGCAGAAATAAACATGTTTACAGCCTGGTTCAAAAATCCATTTTTAGTTTATAGGTCAGGTTTACCTTCATGCCAACTGTGGGGGGAATTCATTTTTTTCTAACTCGCCCGTTTTAAAGTAATTTAATCTAGAAGTTTGTCATATTTAGGGGTGTGTCTTTTTGATTGACAGGTACCGATCTCCGGCTTCAAGTAAGAAGAACGTAGAACAACCGCGGTTTTTAGCCGGTTAACAAAGTGACCTAGCTTTAGCCTGCTTACATCCGTTAGCTGGTTAGCTCCCATTATCTCAGGGTTAGCTCGGTTAGCTCTTAGCTATAGAAAGCTCAGAGTTTGCTCGATGTCAATCATCCACCATGATGCTCACGGCTGCCCTCTCAGCTCCACCTCTTTGTCCATATTTGTATTTTTCGGGCGAGACAACGCGCATGACGCTGCCAACATGGCGATGGTAGGAACCGCCCACTGAGCTTCAATTCAGCTCTTCAGAAACCGATGGGTGACGTCACAGAGGCTCCGCCCATCTCTTTATATACAGTCTATGGAGAATACATGGCAACTTTTAATAAACATTTAAATATTTGCCCTTTCACTAGGCCCTGCGATGCTGGCGAACTATCCAGGGTCTACCCCGCCTTTCGCCCAAAGGCTGCTGGAATATCCTCCAGCTTCCACCGCGACCCTTCCTTGGATTAAACGGTTATGATAATGATTGAATGCATGAATGAATGCTCTTTCATTAGCTGTTTTTGGATTATGCCATTTACATATAATAGCCTTTTTTGCAACCACTGTTTAGATATCTGTCCCATTTTCCACAATGAAAACTCCCTATGTATGGAGAATTGTATTTAAAATTTCTACTCACCGCTAAATATAGCTTCTACATGTCTGTGAATAACCTGCCAGTACAAAAGTAGTCTTGGAAAATCCCAAACCAACTCCCATTTATCAGCCCTTCCCAGTTAATTCTTTTTCCACAAAATATTTGAGATATTTGAAGTACTTTATGTGGACATCTGGACACAGTTTGCACATTCGCTTCAGTTGAAGCACAGCTTTAAACCTTTCTGACCTTTGTACCTTTGGGTCATCTGTTTACAGGCTGAAGTCAAAGGATATGCTGAGCTGGATTATGTTCTTAGACTAAGATCAGTTAAAAGAAAACAAGTTAAATGCACACCCTCTAAGACGCGTTCAAGGAAGTTTCAGTACATCCATCGGGTATGTTGCAAACACGCAATGGAAAAGCACAAATTTACATAACAGTGATTTCCTTCCACTGAAGAACACGTGGTCTGTTTTTCACGAAGGCTGGATTTTTTTTCTCTGATAATGACTGACTTTAGTACTATTAATGAAAATGCAGTTGACAGTCCTTTTGAAACATAAGGTCGTTCCCTCTCCAAGGAGTCTGGGTTGATATGAGCTTCATGTGGCTGTTGTTTAGAGAGATATTCAGTTTAATTCAGATTGTGGGGATGTAAGACATTTTCTGAGACTTTTCTTTAAATTACATCTGTATATTGGTATGATTATAGTCCTAAGATATACCCCCTTTGTCTGTCATGAGAAGAACTATCATTGTCAATTTTGAAGAAAAACATGTTCACTTAAAAGTGAAGAATATCGTAGAACTGCTATTAGCGCATGAGTTCATCAGTTAAATACTATTTTCATGTAATACTGGATACTTTAATGCTTAGAAATGCTATATATTTATAGCTAACCCCTATAAATAAAATCTGTGACCATTCACAGCTGTTTGATTTTAAATGCTTTGTTTGCAATTTGTGAACTCCTGAAGCACAACAACTTCCACTCTGAAAATGCTTTGTGGCTCAGGAGTCGTGCTCCCCAGTGGGAGGATTGTGGAAACAAGTCTTTAAATAGTGACCTTTATATGTGGATAAAATAGATGGCACACAGATTGCAGTAATTGAAGTACTATAAAAAGCATCAAGTACTTCTACTTTGCTATAATTTTTTATGTACAAACTTTATCTGACAGCTTTAGTTGCTAGTTATACTCAGTTTAGGATGCATGGAGCCTATAAAGGCTTTTGCTCAAGTTGAAATGTTGATTTAAAGCAGATCTAAAATGCTGAATTTGAATCAATGAGATTTTTTTTTTTTGGGGGGGGGGGGGGGGGGGGGGGGGGGGTGAGGGGTAATTTAAAAAAAAAAAAGTCATAAAAACTTTGTTGTAAAACAAAAAGGTTATAAAATAAACTTGAGAAGAACAATAAGAGAACTGAACATATTTTTGACAATAAAATTTAAATGTTGTCTGACCTGCTGCGATGAACTCGCCGCTCGCCCGAAGGCTGCTGGGATCGGCTCCAGCTCCTCTGCGACCCTTGAACGGATTAAGCGGTTCAGATAATGAATGAATGAGTCTGACCTGATTAATAAGGGCTGAAGAGGAGAACTTTAACTGACCGCTGAAGCCGCCTGTTTTATTTGTAGCATGACAAATGCGAAGGTTCAGGTTAGGTGAAAACATTTAATGAAAGTATTGTAATATATCTTGTGTGAATGCAAACAGAATAGCTTAAACGTTGAGGGATTCTCTGAATAACATAACAAACCGACTAAAGACTGTCATTTGCAAGAGGTGCTGTCAATTTTATTACATAAATAAGACATAAAACAAAAGCAAAAATATTCACAACTAATTGAAGGCTAACAGGAAGTTGCACTGAAGCATTTAGTCGGCTGAACAGTCTGGAATTGGAAAATGTGTATCAATGAACCTATATGGTTCAGTTTTGATACACTTCAAGTCTGTTTATTCATTTTAAACCATATTGTACAAAACATTTGTAAAAATAACCCACATGTTAAAATCTACTGATATCTGATGATGCTGTTCAAAGATGACATCTTCTCCAGATGTTTTATCTTTGTTGTGAGACTATAGAATACAGAAGAATGTTAAATCTGCCTTTCAATTGTTCATTTGTTTCTGTGAAAAAAAATAAATAAATGAATGGCTTTCACATTAAAATACAAACTTCATAGTTGCATTATTGTCCCTTTGCTTAGTACAGATTAACATTAAACCAAGCTAAACTGAATTAATGCCATCCTGTAAGGGGTTTAAGACTGCATGACATTCTATACGACAGAGATCCAATCAGACTGTTATCAGGACTGCAGTGTTTACAGGAGACTTTCCAGCTACCACAAATTTAGTTTGGAAAAAAAAAATCAATAGTTGTGAGTTATGTTTGTGATAACAGTGATAAAAATCTGAACACTATAAAATGAAAGAAATGAAAAATATTTTATTCATCCCCAGAAGGAAGGTTGCTGAAACATATTCAGTCTGTAAGTGAAAAATAAAAACTCACTGAGGCAGATAATAAACTGCTTTAAAAAAAAACCCAGTAAAACGTCAAACCACACACACACGCACACACACACACACACACACACACACACACACACACACACACACACACACACACACACACACACCGCTCAAAAAAAATAAAGGGAACACTAAAGTAACACATTGTAGATCTGAATGAATTAAATATTTTTATGAAATACTTTGTTCTTTCCATAGTTGAATGAGCTGACAACAAAATCACACAAAAATTATAAATGAAAATCAAATGTATCAACCCATGGAGGTCTGGATTTGGAGTTATACTCAACATTAAAGTGGAAAAACACACTACAGGCTGATCCAACTTTGATGTAATGTCCTTTAAACAAGTCAAAATGAGGCTCAGTAGTGTGTGTGGCCTCCATGTGCCTGTATGACCTCCCTACAACGTCTGGGCATGCTCCTGATGAGGTGACGGATGTTCTCTTGAGGGATCTCCTCCCAGACCTGGACTAAAGCATCCGCCAACTCCTGGACAGTCTGTGGTACAACTTGGCGTTGGTGGATGGAGCGAGACATGATGTCCCAGATGTGCTCAACTAGATTCAGGTCTGGGGAACGGGCGGGCCAGTTCATAACATCCATACCTTTGTGTTGCAGGAACTAATGACACACTCCAGCCACATGAGGTCTAGCATTGTCTTGCATTAGGAGGAACGCAGGGCCAACCGCACCAGCATATGGTCCCACAAGGGGTCTGAGGATCTCATCTCGGTACCTAATGGCAGTCCGGCTACGTCTGGCGAGTACATGGAGGGCTGTCCTCCAAAAAAAATGTCACCCCACACCATTACTGACCCACTGCCAAACTGGTCATGCTGTAGGATGTTGCAGGCAGCAGAAGATTCTCCACGGCACCTCTAGACTCTGTCACGTTTGTCACATGTGCTCAGTGTGAACCTGCTTTCATCTGTGTAGAGCACAGGGCACCAGTGGTGAATTTGCTAATCTTGGTGTTCTCTGGCAAATGCAAAACGTCCTGCATGGTGTTGGGCTGTAAGCCAACCCTCACCTGTGGATGTCAGACCCTCATACCACCCTCATGGAGTCTGTTTCTGAGTGCTTGAGCAGACACATGCACATTTGTGGCCTGCTGGAGCTCATTTTGCAGGGTTCTGGCAATGTTCCTCCTGTTACTCCTTGCACAAAGAAGGAGGTAGCGGTCCTGCTGCTGGGTTGTTGCCCTCCCACGGCCTCCTCCATGTCTCATGGTGTACTGGCCTGTCTCCTGGTAGCGCCTCCATGCTCTGGACACTACGCTGACAGACAAAGCAAACCTTCTTGCCACAGCTGGCATTGATGTGCCATCCTGGATGAGCTGCACTACCTGAGCCACTTGTGTGGGTTGTAGACTCCGTCTCATGCTACCACTAGAGTGAAAGCACCGCCAGCATTTAAAAGTGACCAAAACATCGTCCAGAAAGCATCGGAACTGAGAAGTGATCTGTGATCACCACCTGCAGAACCACTCCTTTATTAGGTGTGTCTTGCCAACTGCCTATAATTTCCACCTGTTGTCTATTCCATTTGCACAACAGCATGTGGAACTGATTGTCAGTCAGTGTTGCTTCCTAAGTGGACAGTTTGATTTCATGCAAGTGTGGTTGACTTGGAGTTACATTGTGTTGTTTAAGTGTTCCCTTTAGTTTTTTGAGCATTGTATATGTGTGTGTGTGTGTGTGTGTGCATGTGTGTTGAGACTAATTATTGGCCTTTGGTTTAATGAAACTATAAAAGAAAAAATGTTTCTCAGACAAAACAAACCAATATGAATTTAGAAGTGATGAAAGTAAACTATCTAAATCAAATACATTAGAAGCAGCTACATGTCTTCTTTTCAGACTAAGTCATGTTTGAAACCAACATGACATCTTTATTTTAAAATGAAGACATTTCAATGAGCAGGGCAGAAATTTATTTGAGCTAATTTCCATCAGAAATTAATATATTACTTTGGCACATATCAAAAGTCCTTTTTTTTCTCCCTACTTTTTTTTTTATACAGCAATCCCACTTCCACTCCTGGCTGTAAGCTGACAGCAGCCAGTCTGTTCTTCTGTTCAATACTCTGATCTGGAGAAAGATGTCTCAACAAATAACCTGTCAGGCTGTGTTTGCTATTGATTTTTCTGTCCTCTAGAAGATGAGAACTTCAAGCTTTAGAGGTTTTATAGATCAGTATTACACAGTACGGTGAATTTTTAACACACTCAGAGCAGAGAAAAACAATGCTCATGAAGTATTCTCTAAATGTATTCAGAAAGAAAACTTATTTTGCTAACACATGTTGTTCAAGCATTCTTTGCAGCAACAGATGCCTCCAGTCTTCTTGAGATCCCAGTGCTTGGCATACCTTTCATTTGGAAATTTCTCTTATTTTTGTTGCCAGAATTGTTCAAGCTCCAGCAGGCTGGCTCCATGGGGCGCATAAGTGCACAGCCATTTCAGAACAGTTTTATTTCACTCTTGAGATCTGAATATCTTGTAAATGTGCCATAGTCAGCACACAAGTAATAAAAGCACAATGGTGAATAGAATTATAGATGGACATGTAAAAAAAACGCAAAACTAACAAAGTTTTGGAGAGTATTTACTAGTCTTGAATGTACACCATAGACTGTATATAAAGAGATGGACGGAGCCTCCGTGACGTCACCCGTAGGTTTTCTGAATTGAAGCTCGGTGGGCAGTTCCTACCATCGGCATGTTGGCAGCGTCATGCGCGTCGTCTCGCCTGGAAAATACAAATATGGGCTAAGAGGTGGAGCTGAGAGGGCAGCCGTGAGCATCATGGTGATTGACATCGAGCGAACTCCAAGCTTTCTGTAGCTAAAAGCTAACTGAGCTAACCCAGAGATAACGGGAGCTAACCAGCTAACAGAGGTAAGCGCGCTAAAGCAAGGCCACATTGTTAACTGTCTAAAAACCGCAGTTGTTCTATGTGCTTCTTACTTGAAGCCGGAGATTGATACCTGTCAATCAAAAGGACACGCCCCTAAATATGCCGGACTTCGAAATTAAATTACTTTAAAACGGGCGCGTTAGAAAAAAATTCACTCCCCCCACAGTTGTCATGAAGAAAAGCCTGACCTATAAACCAAAAATGGATTTTTGAACCAGGCTGTAAACATGTTTATTTCTGCTGTGAAGTTGGCCTTTTTAACATGGGAGTCTATGGGGATTTGCTCTGTTTTGCAGCCCCTAGTGGATGAAGTGGGAACTGCAGTTTTATGCACTTCCACATAGGCTTCACTTTTAACCGCCGGAGGTTGCCGCTTGATGTATACAAACAAACCTCCCATATATATGACATTTTCTGTAACAATCAAGGCTATAATATATTATTATCAACACTCTTAGCTAATATGCCCATCCACTTTCTGAACCGCTGAGTCCAATTCAGGGTTGCCGGGAAGCTGGAGCCTTTTACAACCAATCCTTGGCAGGGAACACCCTGGACAGGTCGCCAGTCCATCACAGGCCCTGGCGAATAGGTATTAAAATGTAACATGCCAATAACTATAAAGACTTGATCACTGAACCCTGCATCATCATCACAGTGTCGACCAAACATTTCGTACTCATCACACAAAGCTTTTTCAGTCATTAAAGCACAACAGGGAAAGACAGATTTTAGTGTCTCTTTAATGCACATGACAAAAGCGCTTTACATAAAACATTAAACGCATTACATCAAGGTGCAAAAGAAACATTAAAAAGGAGAATTAAAGACTATGCTGTTTCTGTTCTTACTGCAAACTCAAAGAGAAGTAACCATGATTCTCTCTGCTCAGCATGAGACAGTGACTGAAATCAGATTAAGAACTTTATATGACTTGATGGTGCAGTAATTCTTAAGTAGAGCTTTAACGAGGATTGGGAGGTGAAGCTGAGCTTAACCTTGATATACAACATATTAACACAACTTATGCCATCATTACTGCATCATTTGTCATAACTGGTGTCACATGGCCGCTGGTGTCACATGGCCGGGTGAAGAGGGGGGCGGAGCTGTCAACTGATCACCACCTGGTGGTGAGTTGGCTCAGGTGGTGGGGGAGGAAGCCGGTCAGAGCTGGCAGGCCCAAACGTGTTGTGAGGGTCTGCTGGGAACGTCTGGCTGAGTCCCCTGTCAGAGTGAGCTTCAACTCCCACCTTCAGCAGAGCTTCGAACATGTCCCGAGTGAGGCGGGGGACATTGAGTCCGAATGGGCTGTGTTCCGTGCCTCTATTGCTGAGGTGGCCAGCCGGAGCTGTGGCTGCAAGGTCGTTGGTGCCTGTCGTGGCGGTAATCCCAGGACTCGTTGGTGGACACCAGCAGTGAGGGATGCCGTCAAGCTGAAGAAGGAGTCCTATCGGGCCTTCTTGGCCTGTGGGACTCTGGAGGCAGCTGATGGGTACCGACGGGCTAAGCGGCATGCGGCTTCGGCCGTTGCCGAGGCAAAAACTCGGGCATGGGAGGAGTTCGGCGAGGCCATGGAGAAAGACTTCCGGACGGCTTCGAGGAGATTCTGGTCCACCATCCGGCGGCTCAGGGGGGGGAAGCAGTGCTCCATCAATACTGTGTACAGTGGAGATGGGGAGCAGCTGACCTCAGCTCAGGACGTTGTGGGTCGGTGGAGGGAATACTTCGAAGACCTCCTCAATCCTACCAACATGTCTTCCCATGAGGGAGCAGAGCTGGTGGACTCAGGGGTGGACTCTCCTATCTCTGGGGCTGAAGTCGCTGAGGTGGTCAAAAAGCTCCTTGGCGGCAAGGCCCCGGGGGTGGATGAGATCCGCCCGGAGTTCTCTAAGGCTCTGGATGCTATGGGGCTGTCCTGGCTGACACGCCTCTGCAGCATCGCGTGGACATCGGGGGCAGTACCGCTGGATTGGCAGACTGGGGTGGTGGTCCCCCTTTTTAAGAAGGGGGACCGGAGGGTGTGTTCCAATTACAGGGGAATCACACTCCTCAGCCTCCCTGGTAAGGTCTATTCAGGGGTCCTGGAGAGGAGGGTCCGCCGGATAGTCGAATCCCGGATTGAGGAGGAGCAGTGTGGTTTTCGTCCTGGTCGCGGAACAGTGGACCAGCTCTATACCCTCTCTGGGGTCCTGGAGGGGGCATGGGAGTTTGCCCAACCAGTCTACATGTGCTTTGTGGACCTGGAGAAGGCATTCGACCGTGTCCCCCGGGGGCTCCTGTGGGGGCTACTCCGGGAGTATGGGGTACCGGACCCCCTTGTACGAGCTGTCCGGTCCCTGTACGACAGGTGTCAGAGCTTGGTCCGCATTGCCAGTAGTAAGTCGGATTCGTTTCCGGTGAGGGTTGGACTCCACCAAGGCTGCCCTTTATCACCGATTCTGTTCATAACTTATATGGACAGAATTTCTAGGCGCTGCCGAGGTGTTGAGGGGATCCGGCTTGGTGGCCTCAGGATTGGGTCCCTGCTTTTTGCGGATGACGTGGTCCTGTTGGCTTCATCTGGTCGTGATCTCCAGCTCTTACTTGAGCGATTCGCGGCCGAGTGTGAAGCGGCTGGGATGAGAATCAGCACCTCAAAATCTGAGACCATGGTCCTCAGCCGGAATAGGGTGGATTTCCCTCTCCGGGTCAGGAGTCAGGTCCTGCCTCAAGTGGGGGAGTTTAAATATCTCAGGGTCTTGTTCACGAGTGAGGGAAGGATGGAGTGCGAGATCGACAGACGGATCGGTGCGGCGTCTGCAGTAATGCGGGCTCTGCGCCGGTCTGTCGTGGTGAAGAAGGAGCTGAGCCAGAAGGCAAAGCTCTCGATTTACCAGTCGATCTACGTTCCTACCCTCACCTATGGTCATGAGCTGTGGGTCGTGACCGAAAGAACGAGATCTCGTATACAGGCGGCTGAAATGAGTTTCCTCCGCAGGGTGGCCGGGCTCTCCCTTAGAGATAGGGTGAGGAGCTCAGTCATCCGGGAGGGGCTCAGAGTAGAGCCGCTGCTCCTTCGCATCGAGAGGAACCAGTTGAGGTGGCTCGGGCATCTGGTCAGGATGCCTCCTGGACGCCTCCCTGGTGAGGTGTTCCAGGCACGTCCCTCTGGGAGGAGACCCCGGGGAAGACCCAGGACACGCTGGAGGGATTATATCTCTCGGCTGGCCTGGGAACGCCTCGGGATCCCCCCCGCAGAGTTGGCAAATGTGGCTGGGGAGAGGGAAGTCTGGGCTTCCCTGCTTAGACTGCTGCCCCCGCGACCCGACCCCGGATAAGCGGCAGAAGATGGATGGATGGATGGATGGATGGTGTTACATGGCCGCTGCCTGTCTTGTAGTTTTCCTGGTTTCTATGCTACTCTGAGTCTCTGTGTGATTGTGTGTGTGCAGACAAGGTGAACAAAATGCTTGGATCGAA